>NC_134468.1:12645842-12733509 GCF_964194025.1 Convolutriloba macropyga
AAAAGTTTTGTGTAAACAGTCAAAATCATATTCTAAATTAGTACACAATTCAAAATTATTGTTTTATCACACCAAAGGAGTCAAATATAGACTGCAGATGCAATATTTAATTTAAATATACTTCATTTTACGGAGTTTTTTTGGCACAGTCAACGTTTTTTTCGTTATAATTACCTTGTATGATTTTCAAGAACTTACCGAAACTAAAGATTAGAAAAATATTCAGCTTTCAGTTTTCTATAATTTCTTTATGATTTCAAGGAATTCAAATCCGAAAGTCTTTGCAGTACAATTAAGATTTCATATAAATCATATATGACCTAGTATTATTACTAAAATTTATATATGACCTAGTATGAAATCATGGAGTGTTTTATTGTGGTCGACCCGGGAAGAAATCTTAAAGAGCTGTTATTTTTGGTTTTTATGATTTTTCCATTTAACAAAGTGCCAAATCAACTTACTGTATTGTATTAAAATCAAACTACAAATTTCTGAGAGGAATTGACAGAAGTAAACAAGATCAAGGCATTTTTATCAACTCAAATATTATTATCTGATACTAGACGATCAACTAACTACAAAAACCGATGGAAGTTGTCGAGAACAACGTTTTATAATTGAAATTTTGTCGTTTTCGTTGCTTCGCTCAGCGTAAAAAGGGAGGGTCCTTTTCATCACTCAGACGCCAGCTCGTTAATTTTTTATTCACTGGCTGGTCTAGGCACTAGATATCAATAACCATAAACTTATTTAGCATTCGTTTGAAAAAAAAACGTAGAATCACATCCCAGATTTTTCGATAAACTGTCAAATTATCCTTATTATTTATAATCTTTGCAAAAATAGATTCAGAGCTGTTGTTATCTGGTTTTGTGTGTAATAAAATACAAAATATTTAATTCATTAATTGGTTATTTCGCAGTAAAAATTGTTAGATGTTTTCCTCCACCATCTATTGTAGCCACCCCTGATTGATAAAAATACCTCAACAATTCACTGGGTCCGAGACCAAAAACAGGTATTGGCGAGACCGGGCAAGGGGTCTGGAACGACTTAAATTGAAAGCTTGGATGATTTTTTGGTCCCGCCTTCCTTCTGGTCAACACCCACAATTCAATCTGTTCAGCGTTGCCAATATTTGTCTTGGGTTCTCTAGTCGAGGGATCGACCATGTGAAAAGACCGCAATAAAGGCGAGGTGGGGGTAATTTCTCTATCTCTATTACACGGTCGAGCACACTATTAAAGCCGACCCAAAGTCTTTTCCTACCCTAGTTATGATCGAGCAACGGTCTTTCCATACGTCAAAACGGTCGACCCCAATTCATGTCAACTGTCGATCTATGGTCTTTCCATAGCTAATATGGTCAACCCAAGTCTTTTCATACGTTTTTTTGGGTCTTTCCCATTATAGCCCCCCAGCTTAGTGGTCATATAACCTATAGCCCCCCAATCATGGTAATTATACCATAATTGGGAGGCTTTAATTTTATGGGGGGCTATAGAAAGAACCGTGTTTTCTACCAAATAAACGGTGCCATTTTAAGGAATCAGAGGAACGCTTTAAACATAGAAATTGAGGGCCCAAATATACAAATAATAGACCAGAAACATTAAGGATGGAGCATATTGTTCATTTATGCTATGTGTGTGTCACAAGGTAGAGTTCAATGACAACTCCAATTCGTTCGTAAGAAGTCAGCAAAAAAAAACAAACTCAGTGCTAGGTGTGTGAAGAAATGAAGCTGTCCTTTTTTGTAAACATTTGTTTGCTTATATGGAGACATGGAACAAGAAATATGGTCAATAAACTCTGAGATCGTTTCCATTTGTGCCCCCCGTACGTTATACACCCCCCAATGATAGAGCACGTGTCACTACATAGTAAATCATTATGTAAAAATATGGGGGGCGTCTGGGCGTGGAAATAAGCCCCCACTAAGCTGCGGGGGATACAAACGGAAAAGATCCAAAGTCTGTTCATACCCAACATTGGTCTGCCATGGTCTTTTCTTCCCATTAGCAGTCGACCACGGTCTTTTTTTTACCCAAAACCGGCCAAAAACGTTCTTCTTAACTAATATAGTTTGACCACGGTCTTTGCATGCCACATGTTTTTCAATTACAGTCTTTAACATCCCAATATCAGTCTACCACACTCCAAATAAAGTTTTTTTTATGGTGAGAGCCTTTAGGGATCCGGCTTTGCTGCGCATCCTGCTAAAGCTCTCAAATAATTTGGAGCTTTAGCGGACGCCTTCTCGCTGGCGGTCCTGTTAAAGGTGTGTACTAGGTGCATACTGAGCTGATAATCGCTTGAAAATTACAGTATACTGGAAATGGTTTTCTCAACAGTCGGTTCATAAATTGAATGGAGGAAATATATCCGACATGGTTGCATTTACTATGTCTTTTGCTCTTTTAAGGTAGTTTTACCTTAAATTTTTCTATCCTGACTTTTAACTTAAATATTTAAACCTTAATCGGTTAAGGTAGAAATTCCCTACCTGTAATCTACCTGAACTTACTTTCAATTGCCTTAACTCCAGCAGTTTTTACTTCCACTGTACCTGAATTTTACCTGAAAGTTTAGGCCTCATTATTTAAAGAAAGACTTTAATTTTCCTCTAACTTCCCATATAATAATCTTAAATAATTACCCTCACTGTGGCGGTAAATTTTGTCTAACTTTACCCTAACTTACCTTAATTGTTTACCGTAGCTTTCACCAAATTTAAGTTTAAATTCTGGCTTAGTTAGGGCAAAGTTAAGGGAATTTTTAAGGTAATGTTAAGGTAATTATATTAGGTATTTTTGAGGCAAATTGGATTAAAATTTAATGTTTTTTTGAGGTAGTGAGGCCTTAACTTTTCAAGTTAGAGAAAAGCAAATCTACCTTAACATTTAAGGTGAGTTAGTATGTTTCTTAAGGTAAAATTACCTTAACTTTATTTAGTGTGCATGGTCTTTTGTTGCCCAATACCGGCAAACCAATATATTTTCATACCAATTATAGATCGACCACGGTCATTTCGTACCCAATACTAGTCGACCACGGTCTTTGTTAGCCGACCTATCAACAGGGTTCGTGAATCTCATCATAGGATGCATCTAAGTTACCCTGAGTGATGTATCACTTCGAGATCTCTTCGGAAAACTTTTGCTTTTTGTATATTCGCAGTTTAATGATTGATTGGTAGTTAAGTCCAGCAATCTAGTGCAACAAAAATAATAAGTGAAATAGCAGCACTCTACCATTCACGGTGCCAATACCTTGCCACATGCATTGACACTTAATACGCTTATTGTACAATTCAATATGGCGGTAAAGCTGAGTAATTTTGAATAATCAACAAAAATTCCCTGCTATTCTTATAAATGTGTATTATCAAAGGTGTTAAACAACTCACTTTCAGTTTTACAAAATTGCTGAGTTAAGAGGTCTTCGGTTCTAGTAGCCAAAGGCAATAGTTGCTTCCATCACTGCAAGAAAAGTAATTGTGCAGTTGAAATGGTGAAATTATTTACGTTCTCCGTCAAAATGCTGTTAGTTATCACCACACTCCCACAGTTATAAAATAGTTGATGATTAAGTTCTGCAGAAAAAAAACTCGGATATGATAGTGACATCATCAAAAGATTAGGCTGAGCTTATTCGACCACAGGTATATGTCATAAGGAAACGTCTCGATGTCCTCGATGTTCATAATCGAGGGTCCTGATACCAATAATACAAAAAATTGCGTGGAACGATAACAGTCACAGAGGCAGAAAGAAATTACGCCACATGAAATAGATTTTTAGCTGCTCAGAAGTGCTCTCTTAATCACTAACAACTATCCAATCATCAAAGCATCATCAAAATGCATTTGACTTGGAAACACCTAATTGAAGATTGTAGCCGGGCCAAAATCGTTGTTCTGGAAGGCCTGGCAAAATCTGGTATCTCTTCAGGACAAAGTCACAAAAAAGCTAGAGCAGAAAGGTAATAAAGATGACGCTTCTTTTTGCATCCAGTTGGAGTAACTATTTTATCAGAACATGTGCTGCAGAAGAGGAGGAAAGGAGATGGGAGCCTCTGTGTGGACTTGAAACTGTATATCATCTGAAAAGTCATGGCTGAGGTTAGATGGTTCCAGGCAAGGGCCCAACATTTACTACCATTCACGGTGCCAATACTTTGCCACATGCATTGACACTTAATGTGCTTAGTCTACAGTTCAATTTTGGCGATAAAGTTGAGTAATTTTGACCAATCAACAAAAAGTCCCTGCGATTCTAACAGATGTGTATTATCAAATGTGTTAAACAACTCACTTTCAGTTTTACAAAATTGTAAAGCTAAGAGGTCTTAAGTTCTAGTAGCCAAAGGCAATAGTTGCTTCCATCACTGCAAGAAAAGTAATTGTTCAGTTGAAATGGTGAAATTATTTACGTTCTCCGTCAAAATGCTGTTAGTTATCACCACACTCCCACAGTTATAAAATAGTTGATGATTAAGTTCTGCCGAAAAAAAAACTCGGATATGATAGTGACATCATCAAAAGATTAGGCTGAGCTTATTCGACCACAGGTATATGTCATAAGGAAACATCTCGATGTCCTCGATGTTCATAATCGAGGGTCCTGATACCACTAAAACAAAAAATTGTGTGGAATGATAACAGTCACACAAGCAAAGAGAAATTACGCTACACGAAATAGGTTTTTTGCTTCTCAGAAGTGATATCTTACTCACTACCAACTATCCAATCATCAAAACATCATCAAAATGCATGTGACTGGAAAAACACTTAATTGAAGATTGTAGCCGGGCCAAAATCGTTGTTCTGGAAGGCCAGGCAAAATCTGGTATCTCTTCAGGACAAAGTCACAAAAAAGCTAGAGCAGAAAGGTAATAAAGATGACGCATTTGGAGTCACTTTTTTATGAGAACTTGTGCTGCAGAACAGGAGGAAAGGAGATGTGAGCCTCTGTGTGGACTTGAAACTGTATATCATCTGAAAAGTCACGGCTGAGGCTTAGATGGTTCCAGGCATGGGCCCAAAAATTACTACCATTCACGGTGCCAATACTTTGCCACATGCATTGACACTTAGTACGCTTGGTCTACAATTCAATTTGGCGATAAAGCTGAGTAACTTTGTCCAATCAACAAAAAGTCCCTGCGATTGTTATAGATGTGTTTTATCAAAGGTGTTAAACAACTCACTTTCAGTTTTACAAAATTGCTTCGAATCATCAACAATGACAATAATCAGATTCGCTGCGATTTTCCATGATAAGTTGCGACGGCTCGCGCACTCGGAAGACAACTCCGCAGAAACTTTTATTATTGACGTTGATAAAATGAACTCAAGGCTTCCATGATGTCATTTTTGTGGGATACTCGCTTCAAAAGAGCGTAGCCTCATATCCAAAACATGAGGAAAGTTGCGAGCAAAGTTGATCAATCAATGTCTAACAATGTAGCGTTTTTCAATTAATTATTACCGATTTGAAATGGAACAGCGACTCTTGCTGTTGCAAAATTTGCTGTCAATGAACTTCATGAGAAACGAACCCCGGGTCGAGGTTTTGTCAAAAAATGATGTAAGATTAGCGGTGAATAGCGGTGAAAAAAAAACTTTTTTCACCGCAAAGCGCCCGCATCTTTTAGCGTTGAATGCGCTGAAAGCGGTGAATTTTTGTAAGAATTGTGTTGAATTTTGCGGTGAAAATTTTTTTTTCACCGCATTCACCGGAAATCTTACAAAAAAGAAACTGCCGTACAAGGGTTAGAATCTCTTCCTCATGCGTGTCACCAACTTCGTAATCCACTGCGCCATCTGTCACTTAATTCAATGCAATTTCCTGTGAATATAAGATAAGCGTTGAAATTAGCGCGGTAAATATTTGTAAGATTTGCGATTTTAGCGGTGAAAAATTTTCTTTCACCGCTTAAGCGCTGAAAAAAAAATTTCACCGCTTAAAAATTTTTTCACCGCATTCATCGCATTGAACGCACATCTGACACTTTTACTCAAATTCACCGCAAATCTTACATCTTTTAGCGATTTTTAGCGGTGACACCTCGACCCGGGACAACGCTAACTCAGAAATCAGTACAAACACAGATGACTTAGTTGTTTGACCTTGAAGTGTATCAGGAAACAAAGTTCGACACAGATGACTCGTAAGAAACAATGTGTGAAAACCTATCACAAGAGAAACATCAATTTACTATTACAGAGACAACTCTTCAGCGGAGGAGAATTTCTGAACATAGCGCGAAGTATGAACGATTTTATCTAATCTAAATTTTTTTGAATATATAAATACCATCAATAAAAGATTATCCTTGTATACTTTCTGTTCTAATTTGAAACTAAAATTCAACTGATTTGATTTTTGAACCTGCTGGTGTTAAAGACAACAACCCTTAAACTCTTGATAACTGAGATAGATGACAAATTTTTCTTTTCAACAATATTACTTGCATTCTCAGAATTGATTAGCTGTGAACAACCGATCCGGCCTCACGGTTTAATCTTGAATCGTGATTTCAGTAGTCTGGTATTAAGGATTTTTGTTTCATTAACGGATACCAAAATATTAGAGGCCAAAAAAGACTGAAAAGCCTGAAAACTCTCTCCCGTTGAAGCAAAACTTAATTAGTACAGAAAATCTGGTAACCAATTAAATCGTTTTCCAGTGTTTTTTGTCTGAATGAACTTTGTTTTTCAAAAAAATGTATCAGGAAAAAATTCTTGATCACGCTTTATGTTTATTTGGTGCGCTCAAGTCAAACCAAATTGTTTAGAGTTGTTCGATTAATAATTATTCATTTTCAGACTGAACGGTTGCAATTCTCTACTGAGTAACAACGGTTCCTCCACGTTGAGGTCCAGACTGAAATCGTCTCTGATCAGACCGTCCTAGAAAAATTGGCCTCTGATGTTGAGCAAATATATTTTTCAGTATGCGTTTAGTGCAGATTTCTGACTGAATAGATTAAGTTTGACAGGCTACCGTGAACAACAGAATGCAGCATCCTGGATTAAATGGGATATGGTTGATACCTGTGGACCAAAGCCCGTTTTTTATCGCAAGAGTAACATCAATTTACTATTGCACAGACAACTCTTCAGCACAAGAGAGTTTTTTGATCAGAGCGCGCTGTTGGACAAAAAAATTTTTGTTGTTACAGTTTTGAAAAATTTTTTGCTGACATCCATCTTAGACCCTTAATCGTAGAAAAAGTTTTTCAACTACCCCTTTCATCAAAACGAGAAAAAATGAAAAAAAAAATCAGTTGAATGAAAAAATTGATTTTCGCGCTGATTATTTTCAACTTTGATTCCCATCAAAAAATACCCATCATCAAACAAGACATTGAACATCTTCTGGGATAAAGTAATGATTATCAACGTAAGAGGCCTAGACTGGATAGCTTTCTCAACATGGTTAGTGAGTTGCAAGAAGTCGTTGTTTGAGAACCTTTTTTCGTGGAACAGAACAAACTAAGGATAAAAACGACATTTCATGTGTGAAAAGATTTATTCTTTTGACCGATTGTGGTTCATAAAACTGTTGAGCTTGAGTTGTTTCATTGATAACCATAATAATATTAACCAAGTTTTCGTCAATTGAAAGTTGTAATGTTAGAAAAAAATAGATTCAGGATAATATCATTAAAAGAAGATAGAAGATTTTGACTGATGTTTCTAGATGTATAATACCTCAGATGTATATAAATAGAGTGATGAAAAAGTATTTTTTTTCTTAATAATTTGCAGATCAAAGAGGCTCAAAATTTGTACATTCCAAACATGTAAAACGTTTTTTCTAATCTAAGTTTTTTTTCGAATATATAAATACCATCAATAATAGATTACCTTTGTACACTTTCTGTTCACATTTGAAAATTAAATTCAGTTGATTGATTTTTTGAACCTGCTCGTGTTCAACACAACAACCCTTAAACTCATGATAAGTGAGATAGATGACAAATTTTTCTTTTCAAAAATATTACTTGCATTCTCGGCTTTGATTAGCTCTGACAACCGGATCCGGATAAACGGTCAAACCTTGAATTTGGCTGTGATTTCAGTGGTCAGACTGTTATTGAGGATATTTGTTTTTTAACGGATACCAAAATTTTAGAAGCCCAAAGAGACTGAAAAGCCCAAAAACTCTCTCCCATTGAAAGTGAAATTTAATTATTAAAGAAATATCTGGTATCGGAATAAATTGTTGTTCAGTGACTTTTGTCAGGACGAATATTTTATTTTCAAAAAAAAAATCAGCTAACAATTTTTGACTGCGTCTTATGTGCATTTGGTGCCCTCAAGTCAAACCAAACACTTTACAGTTGCTGGATTAAAAATTATTCAATTTCTGACTGAACGATTGCGATTTTTTCTCCGAACAACAACACTTCCCCATGGTGAGGCCCCGACTTAAATCGTCTCTGATCAGACCGTCCTAGAAAAAAGTAGCCCATGATCAGACCGACCCCGACCAAAGTGACTTCTGATCTGACAGTAGTGTGTCTGAGGGCCACTTCTAATCAGACTATTGTGCGCTGGAGTCCAACTTTGAGCACACTAGTATGCGCTCAAATCTACCTCAGATAAGACTCAAGTGCAATCGATATAGTCTGATCCGATAATGCTTCTGGACATGAGCAGATCTATTAAAATTGCTGTAGTATATACATATATATATATATATATATATATATTTCTTTAAAAAAAGTTTTCGCTAATATTCTCAACTGAGGAATGTCCAATCCTAAGAGTTATGCTAATGAAAATAAAACCCGAGTGTTGAGCAAATATATTTTTCAGTATGCGTTTAGTGCACGTTTCTGACTGAATAGATTAAGTTTGACTGGTTAACGTTAAGAACAGAATGCAGCATCCTGGATTAAATGGGATAAGCTTGATACCTGTAGACCAAAACCGGTTGTCTATCACACGAGTAAAATCAATTTAATATTGCACAGAAAACTCTTCATCACAAGAGAATTTTTTTTATCAGAGCGCGCTGTTGGACAAAAATTTTTTGTTGTCACACTATTTTTTTGCGTACATCTATCTTAGACCCTTGCTCGTACAATAAGTTATTCAACTACCCCTTTTTTCAAAACAAAAAAAGAAAAAAATTTCAGTAGATTGAAAAATTGCTTTTCGCGCCGATAATTTCCAACTTTGATTCCCATCAAAAAATACTCATCATTAAATGAGACATTGAACATTTTCTAGGATAAAGTAACGATTATCAACGTAAGAGGCCTAGCCTGGATAGCTTTCTCAACAGGGTGAGTGAGTGGCAAGAATTCGGTGCTTGAGAACGTTTTCTCGTGGAACAGTACAAACTAAGGATAAAAACAGACACCTCATGTGTGAAAAGATTTATTCTTTTGACGAAATGTGGTTCGTAAAACTGTTGAGGTTGAGTTGTTCCATTGATAACCATAATAATATTAACCAAGTTTTTGTCAATTGAAAGTTGTAATGTTGGAAAAAAATAGATTCAGGATAATATCATTAAATGAAGATAGAAGATTTTGACTGATGTTTCTGGATGTATAATCCCTCATATGTACATAGAGAGTGTCATGAAAAGTAATTTATTTATAAATAAAGTGAAGATCAAAGAGAATAAAATTTTGTACATTCCAATCATATGAATTGTTTTATCTAATCTAATTTTTTTGGAATATATAAACACCATCAATTATAGATTACTTTTGTTTATTTTCTGTTCCAATTTCAAAACAAAATTCAACTGATTGAATTCTTAAACCTGCTTGTGTAAAAGACCACGACTTATAAACTTGACCAGTTTTCACCGCTAAATCTTTTTCGTGATGAACGAAGATAGATGACAAATATGTCTTTTGTACAACAACTACCCTCATTCTCGGCATTGATTAGCTCTGACAACCCGATCTGGTTAAACGGGCAAACCTCGAATTTGGCTGTGAATTCAGTGGTCAAGCTGTTGTTGAGGATATTTGTTTTTTAACGGATACCAAAAATGTTAGAAGCCCAAAGAAACTGAAAATCCCAAAAACTCTCTCCCATTGAAAGTGAATTTTAATTATTAAAGAAATATCTGGTATCCGAATAAATCGTTGTTCAGTGATTTTTATCAGGACGAATTTTTTATTTTCAAAAAATGTATCAGGTAACAATTTATGACTACGTCTTATGTGCATTTGTTCAGAGGTGTTCGATTAATAATTATTTATTTTCAGACTGAACGATTGCAATTTTTTTTTACTGAGTAACAACGGTTCCGCCACGTTGAGGTCAAGCCTGAAATCGTCTCTGATCGGACCGTCCTTGCAAAATTGGCCTCTGATGTTGAACAAATATTTTTCCAGTATGTGTTTAGTGCAGGTTTCTGACTGAATAGATTAAGTTTGACAAGTTACCGTAAAAAACAGAAAGCAGCATCCTGGATTAAATGGGATATGGTTGATACCTGTGGACTAAAGCCGGTTGTCTATCACACAAGTAACATCACTTTGCTATTGCATAGACAACTCTTCAGAGAGTTTTTTGATCAGAGCGCGCTGTTGGACAAAAATTGTTTGTTGTTACAGTATTGAAAAAATTTTTGCTGACATCCATCTTAGACACTTGCTCGTACAACAAGTTATTCAACTACCCTTTTTTCAAAACGAGGAAAAATGAAAAAAAAATTCAGTTGAATGAAAAAATTACGTTTCGCTCTGATAATTTTTAACTTTGATTCCCATCAAAAAATACCCATCATCAAATAAGACATTGGAGATCTTCTGGAATAAAGTAATAATTATCAACGAAAGAAGCCTAGCCTGGATAGCTTTCTCATCATGGCGAGTGATTGTTAGGAAGTCGTTGTTTGAGAACCTTTTCTCGTGGAACAGAACAAACTAAGGATAAAAACGACATTTCATGTGTGAAAATTTTATTCTTTTGACAAAATGTGGTTCATAAAACTGTTGAGGTTGAGTTGTTTCATTGATAACCATAATAATATTAATCAAATTTCTGTCAATTGAAAGTTGTCATGCTGGAAAAAATAGATTCAGGATAATATCGTTAGAAATAAGATAGAAGATTTTGACTGATGTTTCTAGATGTATAATCCCTCAGATGTATATAGATAGAGTGATGAAAAAGTAATTTTTTATTAATATTTTGCAGATCAAAAAGACTCAATATTTTTACATTCCAAACTTGTAAAACATTTGATCTAATCTATGTTTTTTTGAATATATAAATATCATCAATAATAGATTAACTTTGCATACTTTCTGTTCATATTTGAAAATTAAATTCAATTGATTGAATTTTTGAACCTGCTCGTGGTCAACACAACAAGCCTTAAACTCATGATAACTGAGATAGATGCAAATTTTTCTTTTCAACAATATTAGTTGCATTCTCAGAATTGATTAGCTGTGACAACCCGATCCGGCCTCGCGGTTTAATCATGAACTTTGCTGTGATTTCAGTACACTTTTATTAAGGATTTTTGTTTCATTAACGAATACAAAAATATTTGAAGCCCAAAAAGACTGAAAAGCCCGAAAACTCTCTCCCATTTAAAGCGAAATTTAATTATTAAAGAAAATTCTGGTATTCGACTGAATCGTTGTTCAGTGATTTTTGTCAGAAAAAATTTATTATTTTCAAAAAAACGCATTAGGTAAAATTTTTTTGACTCCGTCTTATGTGCCCTTAAGTCAAGCCAAACACTTTACAGTTTCTGGATTAATAATTATTCAATTTCTGACTGAACGATTGCGATATTTTCACCAAGCAAGAACGGTTCCCCACGTTGAGGTCCACATTTAAATAGTCTCTGATCAGACCGTCCTAAAAAATTGGCCTCTCGTAAGACGGACACAAACGGAAGTGACTTCTGATCAGACTGTAGTGTGCTCAAAGGCCACTTCCTGATCAGACTATGGTGCGCTTAAATCAGCCTTTGAGCACAATTGTATGCGCTCGAATCTACCTCTGATCAGACTCAAGTGAGCGCAACATCGCGTCTGAGACCATCAACTTTTAGATGAGCCTCTGATCAGAACGCTAACTTTTTTTATCTCTTGGCAGAGGCAAGATCTCTCAGTAACAAAGAATAAAAAAAAATGAAATTTTGTTCTCGAAATGGTTTCCGATCCTACCCAATCGCGCTCAAAATCTTTCTTGATTAGACTAGTGTGCGCTCGAAGCCGCCTCTGTTCAAGCAAATTCCAGAGCGCTTTAAGATAGTGTGATCAGAGCTCTAGTCAGTCTGGAGTTCTTGACTTGGGCCGTTATCGATCGTCCACAAAATCTCTAGAGCTCTTGCTTTAGAAAACGTTTTTTCATTACCTAATATTACTTGTCATCAGTTTTGCGTGAAATCAGAGTGCGAACTATTTTTTAATTAATTTTATCATTCGTGGGGTCTCGGTTCATATTGCATCGTTGTTTCGTGGAACAATTTAAAAAAAAATTATAAAAGCGTTTTTTTTTTCGTATGAATCTGATTTTTAATGCATATCAGTCAAAGGGATCGGAAAAAAATGTTTGTGCCTTTTTATACAATGTGGAGGTAAAACATCCTGTTTAATATTGCTTTTATTATTAGCTTGATTATGTATTCAAAAGATTTGGTCATTTATATTTTTATTCTGATTTTACTGTCACACTTCTGTCCTGCAAAAATGGACGTTCACATATCATCCAAACAACATCATCACCATCTGGCAAACAGGTACATTATTTTGATATCTCAACTGTGGACTGAATTTCATTACACCAAGCGTACCTCAAATTAAAAAAAAATCAGGTAATTGCAGGTTCAGGTGAACTTCAAGTGCGTGGATACCTGGAAGGCACCTGACCTGTAGTTTTGGTATTTTTACTTTAACTGTTTCAGGTGCAGTTACCTGAAAAAAGAGCTTATATAAGCATTGCATCAATCAAACAATTTTTTTTTAAATCTTGTTAAACCAATCGAAATTTGTCATCTTTCAATAGAACATCTGCGGTTAAGATCATGTGACCATCAAGGAATTTCAGGTGAAGTTGAGGCATGAATAATTTGCTTGATCAATTCAAATAAATTCAGCTGTTTTTTTTTTCAGGTAAAATTGCATGAGCATTTTTAAAGTATACAAAACAAAGAAAACCATAGCACTTTTTTCCCCAAAAATGTATCTTAATACATGTAAAAAGCGCCTTAGAGTGTGAGATATGACGCTAAAATGAAGGAATGCTGAAATACTAATTGCTTTATATTATTTAGTTTAAAAAATTTTAAACTCCACTCCAACAAATTCATTCAACTCCAATGAAGCATTTTATAAATAAAAGAGGTTAAGCACACTATTAGATACTGCAGCATGAAAACAGATCAGCTTTTTTGAGACGAATGAGTTTTTACCTTTTTTCTGCTTTCAGACCTTTTTGTTAAGCAATGAGTTCCGCAATGAGTTTTTACCTTTTGCTGCTTTCAGACCTTTTTGTTAAAACCAATTTTCTAAATTCTAATTTTGCAATTTATTTTAAATTTTTTTTAAAATTTTTAGAAAGTGAAAAAAAAAATTGCACTGTTTAATCAATGAATTACAGATTGTGCTAGCTTCTGTTGTTTATGTTGTTTATGTAGATAGTTCCCTATTTCAGCTTTGCATAGTAATGGCAATTTTTTCCCGAGAAACTGAGCACAGAATTTTGAACAATAAGGCAGAAAAATTGAGCAAGTAAATTATGGTTTATGATTTCCATAAAGTGGCACACTATTTGAATTTTATAAAAAGGTGTATTGGAAAATGTTAGAACTTGTTTTTGATGAACTCAGGGATCAAATTTTTTTCATTTGAAGCAAATTTTTTTGTTGATGTCATTTATGCCATATACTGAGTATTGGAGATGGTTAAACACAAGTTCAATCAAAAACAAAACTCTAGTTTTAACTGGACTTGAGTCCCTCCTAAAATGTTTAAATATCAGCAGACAATTTTCATAGTTGCGAAAATATTTTGAGCTGATATATTGAGTTGTTTGTTAGATTTTTTATTCACCCGATGAGATAATTTTTAAAGGTCTCATCTAAGATTGAACTGTTGATTTCAAATGATCTTTTGATTTCTTTGTAATACTTTTTTAGATATTTTTGCTGGTTTCAGTAATTTATCAATTCAGAAAATAACGGTGTCCTTCATCTGCGTACTGAACAAATGATTAAATTTCCTCGCCAGTTGTGTTGCAGGTCGTTGGGGCTTAAATTGATTACGTTTTGATGGAAAAAGTACATACAATAGATTATAGTTATCTTTTTTAAAATGAAACTTTATTATTGGTTTTATTCTTTGCATTGGCATTGTCTCAAATTTTCACATAATAGCGAAATTATATATTTTTTTAAATTAGTAGACATAAATGCAGGAATGTGAAAATTTTATAAGATACCCTCACATTATTGATTGCCAATTAAGGGGATAAATCGCAAACAAACTCTTACAATAAGATAGCTCCTGAAAAAGTTTCGTTTTCGTTTTGGATCTTAAGTAATAACAAGATGAGTTGAAATATCAAGAAATTGGTTTTGGTGTAAAATTTCGTCGTTGCTTTTCAAAAGAACATCTACAAATAAGATAATGAGACCATCAAGGAGTTTGAGTTGTTGTTCAGGTGAGAAAAATTGCGTTGACGATTGCGGTTACTTCAGGTTTTTTTTCAGGTGAACATAAATGAAACTCGTTTACAATGTAGCAAAAAATTAGAGCATGACACCGTAGTTGTAGAAAATATTGAGGCATGTAAAAAGTAAATGCCTTTCAGTGAGGGAAAAGACGCTAAATTGAAAGAATGCTGATACTATTTGGTTACTATTTAGTAAAAAAAACACTTAAACTCCACTCCAACGACTCCATTCAACTGCAAACGGAAGCATATTACATATAAAAGAGGCTAAACACAGTATTAGATACGTCAGCATGAAAACAGATCAGCTTCTTTGAAACGATCTGAAAATCAGTCAATGATAGTTGAAAAATTAAAGGTACGCAATTAGTCTTTCCCCGTAAGCTGTTATCAGCCCGCAGTTTGTTCAAAACAATTGTTTGAATTCTGTTTTTGCACATTTCTTGAATTGATTTTAAAAAATTTTAGCAAGTGAAAAAAATGCCGTGCTTATCCAATGAACTCCAAACTGTACTAGCTTGTACAACAAAACTGTTGTTTATGTAGATAGTTCCTCATTACAGTATTGCATAGTAATGGCTTTTTTTCTGAGAAACGGATTTCAGAAATTGAATACATAATGCAGATGCGGGCGGGTAATTTAAGGTTTATTTTCACAAAGTCGCACCCTATTTGAAGTCGATGAAAAGCTGTAATGATGAAAGGTTTTCGGTCAACACAGTAAACCCTTATAATTAAATTGTCTTAGTATTGGAGATGGCTAAGCACAAATTAATTCGTTGACAAAACTCTGGTTTTAACTGGAAATGAGTGCCTGCTGAAACGTTTCAATATCAGCAGACAATTTTCATAGTTGCGAATCTAATTTGAACCGATATATTGAACTTTTATTAGATTTTGTGCTTACCCAATGAGATACGTTTCAAAGTTACTATTTTTGGAGCATTGAAGAAACCGATGAATTATATTTTGGGCTCATCTAAGATTGAACTGTCGATTTCAAATGATTTTGTTAATTTATTGTGATAATTTCTTAAGTATTTTTTGAAGCTTTCAGTAATGTGTCATTTGGGAAAATCTTGGTGGCTTCACCTGCATACTGAACAATTGAATAAATTTCCCGCCATTTGTTTTGCAAGTCGTTGATATTTAATTTGAATAAGTTTTGATGAATAAAGTACATACAAAAGATTATAGTTATTTTTTTAAAAGCAGACATTTTTCATTTTTTAGGTATTATTCGTTGGATTTTTTAAATGGATTTTTTATTACGCCAATTTTGGCCGATTGATATGCTAATCATAGAGTTCTATGAGTGGTATCATATGAAGGGCTTTTTTCAATCAAAAATTGCAAGAAATAAACTTCTTTAGTCAACTTCGCTAAAATTTGCAAGAAGAGAGCAACTAAAAATTGCTGACACAATTCTTTTCAACTCAAGAGAGGACTAATTTACCTCTCTGCTCTCTATGAAAGCTTTCTGGGTTGGAAATTTTGCCGGTTTATAGCTAAGAAATATCGATAAACATGAAATACTGCCAGCTAAGGTTTTAAATCTTTAGTCTAAAACTTTTTAGCGTTTTGACATTCAAATTCAATTGTTTTCAAAAAAAGGGATTATAGAGCTTTGCATATATTTCCTTATTATTTTTCGGTCAACTTGCAGCTAAATTTCAACAAAGACAGAAAACATCTTCAACCTGATTGAATTTTAATCTCCCTTCCGGTGTTACGACTTAAACAAATGTTTTCTGTCTTCAAAATTGTTTTTGGACATATGCCTATTTTTCATGTTTTTTTCTGGTTTTGTCAAATTAATGGTAGGAACTGGTCACTTCATTGGTGTTCAAAAAATATGCACAATTGAACTTAAAAATTTTTAAGGAATAGATTATGGTTTCAACGGCTTCGACACGGGTTTTTAGAACAATTTATTGGAACTTACTTCACTTTTGACAATAATTGCCTTTTATCCTGCAGTTGTATAAGAATTTCCCGGAAACAGCAGTTCTAATGAGTATTGACTCTTGTTATGGAGGAATATATGAGCCTATTTGCTGATTTTGATTGATAACAGATGGATTTCATAACTATACAGATAAATTTTTTAAGAAAGGTAAAAGATCCTTTTTTTTAAAATTTTTAACCTTCTGTTTTTTTACCGGCTTGTTAAATAGTCCCATTAATCACGGTAACATATCATACTTGGGCGCTAAAGAGAGACGCACTTTAAGATATCATTTTTTATTCACAAAAAAATAATTTCGGTTTTCCGCAAAAAAAAATTGTTTTTGATTTTTGTCTGTATTTGAAACACTTTTTTAAACGTAAGACAAATTCTTCTTTATGACAAATTTGTGGGAGAAAACAAACAAGTTTCGATTTTTCCTTTTACGACTGATAGAATTTCATGACTTTGAAAATAATTCTTCACAAAAGTTTATATATTTTTAGCTTAGAATCTTTGGTTCTTTTGAGTCTTTTTGTTGGGCAGTCTTAATAAATGCAAGCCAGACATCACTTTTATTTTTTGATGGAACAGTTGTTTGAGTAGAGCTAGCTTTTTGTTCGGAACTAAAGGTTTTAACGCTTTCGACGCCGTTTTTCACTAAAAAAAAATTTTTTTTAAATTTTTTTCCTTTGTTTGAATTACTCTTCGTAAGCGTATAACATATTCTGATAAATGAGATTTCTCAGCAGCTTCAAACATTTTACAGTCTTCAGTTGAAAATTTTGGAGAACCTGTTCCATATCTTGAACTGATAGCTGATGGTTTTCATGACTTGGAAAATTATTGTTTTCAAAAAAATTATTTATTTCTTAAATTCTCGTTTTTTTTCCATTTGCCTACTTCATTACCTAATTTCGTTAATTACAGGACGAGTATCACAATAATGTTGTTGAAAAATGGGCAGTCGAACGTATCTAAAGTTTTCAATGAATTGATTAGGGTTATGACGTTTTTGACACCGATTTTTCGAATTTGTTTTTTGTTTGTCTGTATTTGACGTTATTTTAGTTAGCGTATGAGTTTTCCTGTTAACAGACTGGTGTCCAGGGCTTCATTTGGACAATTACTTTGAGTCGTTGAAAATTTTTAACTTACTATTGACTGTTTTAATGACTTTAAAAATATTTGTTTTTTTATTTAATTTTTAAATGGTAGGAACTGGTCACTTCATTGGTGTTCAAAAAATATGCACAATTGAACTTAAAAATTTTTAAGGAATAGATTATGGTTTCAACGGCTTCGACACGGGTTTTTAGAACAATTTATTGGAACTTACTTCACTTTTGACAATAATTGCCTTTTATCCTGCAGTTGTATAAGAATTTCCCGGAAACAGCAGTTCTAATGAGCATTGACTCTTGTTATGGAGGAATATATGAGCCTATTTGCTGATTTTGATTGATAACAGATGGATTTCATAACTATACAGATAAATTTTTTAAGAAAGGTAAAAGATCCTTTTTTTAAAATTTTTAACCTTCTGTTTTTTTACCGGCTTGTTAAATAGTCCCATTAATCACGGTAACATATCATACTTGGGCGCTAAAGAGAGACGCACTTTAAGATATCATTTTTTATTCACAAAAAAATAATTTCGGTTTTCCGCAAAAAAAAATTGTTTTTGATTTTTGTCTGTATTTGAAACACTTTTTTAAACGTAAGAAAAATTCTGCTTTATGACAAATTTGTGGGAGAAAACAAACAAGTTTCGATTTTTCCTTTTACGACTGATAGAATTTCATGACTTTGAAAATAATTCTTCACAAAAGTTTATATATTTTTAGCTTAGAATCTTTGGTTCTTTTGAGTCTTTTTGTTGGGCAGTCTTAATAAATGCAAGCCAGACATCACTTTTATTTTTTGATGGAACAGTTGTTTGAGTAACTATACAGATAAATTTTTTAAGAAAGGTAAAAGATCCTTTTTTTTAAAATTTTTAAAGCCAGACATCACTTTTATTTTTTGATGGAATAGTTGTTTGAGTAGAGCTAGCTTTTTGTTCGGAACTAAAGGTTTTAACGCTTTCGACGCCGTTTTTCACTAAAAAAAATTTTTTTTGAATTTTTTTCCTTTGTTTGAATTACTCTTCGTAAGCGTATAACATATTCTGATAAATGAGATTTCTCAGCAGCTTCAAAAATTTTACAGTCTTCAGTTGAAAAATTTGGAGAACCTGTTCCATATCTTGAACTGATAGCTGATGGTTTTCATGACTTGGAAAATTATTGTTTTCAAAAAAATTATTTATTTCTTAAATTCTCGTTTTTTTTCCATTTGTCTATTTCATTACCTAATTTCGTTAATTACAGGACGAGTATCACAATAATGTTGTTGAAAAATGGGCAGTCAAACGTATCTAAAGTTTTCAATGAATTGATTAGGGTTATGACGTTTTTGACACCGATTTTTCGAATTTGTTTTTTGTTTGTCTGTATTTGACGTTATTTTAGTTAGCGTATGAGTTTTCCTGTTAACAGACTGGTGTCCAGGGCTTCATTTGGACAATTACTTTGAGTCGTTGAAAATTTTTAACTTACTGTTGACTGTTTTAATGACTTTAAAAATATTTGTTTTTTTATTTAATTTTTAACTGAGTTTCTTCTGTTCTTATTTGAATTTTTTTATCTAGTCTTTATAATTAGAGATCACTTATCGCAGTGCTGGCATAAAAAGGCCGAGTTTAACACAAATAATTATTTAGGTGCCATCAAAATGGTTTTCATTGTTTGGAAAATATTTTTTCGAAAAAAAAAATTTTTTCAATTTTTTGTTTTTGTCAGTACTTGACGTTTTTAGTAAACGTAGGACATACTCTAATGAAAAACATTTTAATATCTTTGTTCATGCAATTGAATGAAAATAATTGTTAGTTCAAAGAATAGCTAATCATTTCTAAGACAATTAAACTAATTGCTTCGACAAATACAAAACGTTGTTTTCCACTTTGCTTTTTTCCTGTCTACTTGTTACCTAGTCTCATTATTTAGTAGTCTCATAACACTTTATTTGCATTAAAAAAACGTTTCCAATCTTTTCTTACAATTAAAGATTATATTATGGTTGTAACTGCTTGGACACCGTTTTCTCGCAAAAATGATTTGAGTTTTTGTTTTTTTTTCTATACTTGTTGTTTTTTTTTGCAGTCGTATGAAGAATTCTTTGAAATGACAGGTCCCAATATCTTGCCTTATGGAGATATAAATGATCATAATACAAAAGTTTTTTTTTATTTCAGTTCATTTCTAAGTGTTTTCATTAATTTGAAATCTGCTAATAATTAAACTGATTGAAAAAATACGGGTGTAGTTTTTTTGTTAGCCTCTTTTGTTATTTTTTGTCTATTTGTTATCGAGTCTCATTAAGGACCAGTTCCCATTCTTTCCTAGTGAAGAACCACAATCTTGTTTTTACGTTTAGTTTAGGTTTTTATGTGTCACTCTTTAGACTTTGTCATTAAGTTTTTCTACAGATATACATGGATGTTATTAATGTTTGATGTTATTGTTTGATATTGTTGTTCGTTTTGTCTCGTATTCTCAATAATGGAAATTCTCCTCGGCTTTTTTAAGCGGCAGTCTTTAGTCCGCTTAAGGTTTTGAGCTGTACGCAGTTTTCCATTCATACACTTGTTTTTTTAAAAAAAAACTTGATTTTTTAAAAGTTTTCTGTCTGGTCCTCATTGGGCAGACAATTCAACCGAAATATGGATCAACGGAGTCGGACGATTATGTGCAAACGCGCATGTCCAAGCCTCCTTGTTTTAAC
Organism: Convolutriloba macropyga; assembly: GCF_964194025.1. Classification (NCBI taxonomy): domain Eukaryota; kingdom Metazoa; phylum Xenacoelomorpha; order Acoela; family Convolutidae; genus Convolutriloba; species Convolutriloba macropyga. Next base: position 12,666,299 of record NC_134468.1, read on the forward strand.
TAAAGTATAAGAGTAAAGTGAGGGAAAGTCCAATTTGAGACGAACTCTATAAGATACCCTCCCATTAATGATTGCGAATTGAGAGAATAAATTGCAAGCAAGCTCTATCAATAAGATGGCTGTTGAAAAAATTTAGCTTGGATTTGAAGTAATAATAAGACGAGTTGAAATAATAAGAAACCAGTTTTGGTATTTTGAAAGAGTTCTCACTGTTTACTACAAATGCTGAATAAAAGTGAAATTATTGGCCGCGTAATGCTGTAGCGTCAGGGAAAATTATTATTTTTTTTCGCAGTGAAATGAGTTTCTGATTTCTCTTTGAGGCTTCGAATAAATTTTTCGAGTGGACGTATGATGAGTTGTTGTGTTTCAAAAATTGATTGATAAGAACGATGATCATACAGGTAAGAACTACAAAAACTGCAATTTTATGAGCGTATGGGCTCAAATGAAAAAAAAAGGAAAAATTGAAATCATTGAACCAATTTTTTTATTGAATTTTTGTTTCACGCTGTTGATCTCAGTTTTAAGAAAAACTTACCATTAATTTAAATTAATTTCTATCTTAGTGGAGCCCCGGTATATTTATCGATATTACTTTTATCGAGCCAAAGTCGAGGACATCGTTTATTATCAAGTCAAAGCCTTTTCGTTGTTTACATGCCTACTGACGCTAATTTCATACTAATAACAGTAGAATAGAAGATTTTTTCATTAATCCTAGCTGCATAGATCCTAGCTTATATAACTTGTAACCAGTAAAAAATGTGATTCTCTGTTTCTGGGTGACTTTTTTAGAACAACCGTGTTTTCGGAGTTTCAACAACGTATACGAGTGATAGATTCTCTGGAGATAAAGTCGTCGGCTCAAAGACGTCTGGACTGTGCCATAATGTGTATGAACATAAACGGGTGTGTCTCCTACAACTTTTGTCACAAACGAATATGCGAACTAAATAAAAAACTAGTCCACGATATAGGCGTATCGATAGAATATACTGAAGATTGTGACTACGTCGGAGTTTACGTGGAGAAAACAAATTGTTTGGAATCATCAACTGTCACATCGACACCAGAGTCAAGTGATTACGAGGGGTTAGATGCTCCCTCTAGCCGCGTTCTTCCCAGCTACGCTGGTTGATAATGATTTTTGATCAGATTTATGATAATCATAAATGACGAAAATTAAAATGATAAATTTAACTTGCTGTTTACTAAAGTTGTACCCAATCAGAGCATGCAGCACTGTGGTCCGCGCTGAGCGGCCTCCGGTTGGGTGGAAAGGAAATTAGTAAGATTGAGGGTTGAGGCCACAAATAATTTTACTTTCACCACATTCACAGCACAATAATTCGCGCGAATAACACCAGAGTTAACGTTTTTCCACATAACCCAACCTGTTCGACTGTCACAGAATTTTTGTCGTAACGTCTAAATAATAATCAAACGGAAACCATGCAAAAATTTAAAGAACATGAAACATGTTTAATCTGGGAAATTATTCCTAGCGGTCTCGCAAGATAATAACTGATTTGTATGAATTTCTGGTTTCCATTCAACTATCATTTATACTTGCCGGGTACTTGCAAAAAAATCGTAGATTTAATGAATTTTTATATGGTGTCAGTACAAAATGTGTTCCAGTTTTTGAAGACATTGTTTATACTTCCGCACGTTGCGAGCGTCTACCGGTACCAAACTCTGCGAGTTTAATTACTGTAATTTCTGTTTTAAACCAGATTTCACTTTTCCTACGTTAATACATTGTGCGTGTGAAACAAACATTTGCATTTCGCGGACGGAATGGTGGTACCTTATATGGGAATTCCAGCTTTTTACCGCAAAATATGTTTTCTGGAAGCACCATCCGCGAAATTTGAGATTTGCAGTATAATTCCTCGATCAGTAATTTTAAAACATTAAATCGAATTGAGCGGGAAAGGGAATAAAAGGATTGAAACTTTGTGAAATGCCCCTGCAGCCGATAGTAATTCTTTTTCACATTTGGTTAACGCTAAACTTCACTTTATGGTCCTTAATTGCTTAATGGAAACCACTTTCCCAAAAATAAATGGTGTATGCAGAATCATCGCACAATAAGCTGACAACAATGTCACTTGAACAGAGGAGTTGAATTTTATTGAACTTTATGCTGAGAAAGGTGTTGCCAAATGCTGAAGAAAATGACTTTGCGGAATTGAGACTCATTTCAACTGTTTCCAATATTGGTTGATATTGCACAACAGTGTAATCACAGAACTTGTGTCCAAGCAACCTGTTTTTTAATTTTATTTTGTTTATCGGGGCGTTTCATAAAGATACGAGAGTATCGTCAAACATCCACTCCTGTTAGTATATATGAAATGATTGGCTTATGCTTTATCCGTTTCGTTATTGTTGTTTATATTGGAAAAATTCATTTTAATCATTCATTCATTCAATTGATGTAAAGTCCAGGTCGTGAAAAATTGTACAAGATACCCTCCCAATTATTATTGAGAATTCAGAGTATAAACTACAAGCAAGCTCTTGTCAATAAGATGGTTGTTGAAAAAGTTTTGCTTCCGACATTGATTTGAAGAATCATTAAGATCAGCTGATATAGTAAGAGACCTGTTTTGGGTGTTTTGAAACTTTTCTCACTGTTGACTACAAAATCTGAATTAAAGTGAAATTATTGGCCGCGTAATGCTTTGGCGTCATGAAAATTATATTTATGCGCATTGAAATCAGTTTTTCATTTCTCTCTGACGCTCCGAATGTGTTATTCAAGTGGACGCATGGTGATTTAGAACATTTCAAAAGTTGGTGAAAACGATCTTACGGGAATAAACTACACGTGTGTGTATCCTCAAACGAAACCGGGCAAAAAATTTGAATTCATTGAACCAGTTTTTTTAGTTGAATTTTAGTTTCACGCTTTGATGCCATTTTTAGCACACCTTACATTGAATTATTTTTAAATACTATCTTAGTGGAAACCCCGATGCTCTTATTGATATTATTTTTATGGAGCCAAAGTCGAGGAGAGGACATCATTTATCATCAAGCCAAAACTTTTTCGTCGATTCATACCTGATAACGGTATTTTCATACGTAATACCAACAGAGGACGGTCTTGTAAGAAAATTGCTGACCTCAGCTTGGATATGTATGTTCCATTAAACTAGCAAAACTTCTAGCCATGACAATTTGTTATTCTTTCTCTGTTTCTGGGTGATTTTTTTTTCTAAAACAACGGCGTTATCGGATTTTCGACAACATGTACGTGTGATAGATTCTCTTGAGATAAACTTTTCAGCTTAAAGACGCCTAGACTGTGCCATCATGTGCATGAACAAGAACGGGTGTGTTTCGTACAGCTTTTGTTATAAAATAAATTGCGAACTGAATAAAAATATAGTTCATGATACAGGCGTATCATACAATATGCAGAAGGTTGTGCTTACGTTGGGATTTTAGTCGCAAAAACAAAATGTTGGGAAACAACAACGGCCTCATCAAAACCAGAGCTGAATTGCGAAGCGTCAGATTTTGCCTGGCATCCCCTGTCATCGATGCTGATGAAGAAAATAATTATTATAATGATTAAGAATAAAAGATAAACTTAACCTTCTTTTTGCTAGAGTTGTAGAGTTTTATCTAATGACAGGAGCATGCGAGAAGAGCAAAAAGTTGTTGAGGTTGGCGTTAGTTGATTTTTGTTCAGAACTTTTACTGCATGGTTGCGACCACAACTAACGTGGACCCAGTGTCGTTTCATGCCTGTACCAACGGCTTTTCATATACAACATTGATCCACTATCATAGAATTTTTTTGATATCCTCTAAACCATTCAAGGTCTTGTTTGATTTCCTATATGGTTATCATAGAGGAAATATGCAAAAATTTCAAGAGCATGAAAAGTGTCTAAACTGGGAAATTATTCATTGTGGGCACCCAAGATCAAATTTGATGTTATGATTCTTCAAATAATGTATGAGTTTAAAATACTCTTCAACTTGCGATCAACTCAGCAAAAATTACGGGGTTACGATCGAAAAAAAATCGCATTTTTTTAAATCAATTTTTATTAATTCTCTTTAAAGAATCTTTGAGGAAATTAAATTACACATTGAATGCAAACGAGCACAACTAAATGTTTGTCTACTATGCCGGCAGATACTTGCTTATTCATAAGAGTTACATTTAAAAAACAAGTTAGATAATTTTTCTTTTGATCAATTTAAATTTTCATCTGTAGCATTTGAGCGTTGGAATATCTATTGTAGCTATAATTGAATTTTGTCTTTCTGCGCAATTTTTCTTCAATTATTCCCAATTTCAAGATTAAATTTTTAAACATAATGTTACCAATTCTTATTGGACGAAATTCAAATAACAGACGGGCGGACAGAATTACTCCATGAGTGGCACCGACAATTGGCAAATCCAATTTGGTCATTTGGTAGACTATCAAGAATTAGCATATTTGCGACTGAAATAAAATATAATTTTAGAGGGCTGCAAGAAATACTCTTTCGGCTATGTTAGTGCAATTTTTTTGAAACAACCAAACGTTTTTTGACCAATCAACACTCAGCTAGCAAAAGCGAATTTCAGATATACGAGAAATCAAAAATCAAAAAAATCTAGAAAAAAATTTGGTACTGCTTTAAAAGCAGTCATTATTTTTGGCTAAAACTTCAACACAAACTAGACTTACACATATAAAAATCACGAGGTAATCAACTAAGAATTTATTTGATTTTTAAATAAACAAGCAAAGATGTACAAACGGGCTAGCGAGATTTAGTTTTGACCTTTTGAACTTGATATTTGACGTTTTACAAGCTCTGAGATTCGATCAAAAAAATGTTTCCCTTAAAATTCAATGTCAGTATTTTAGGACACGATAAGCGCTGTTGACTTTTTTAAAAGCGACTGGTGAGACTTTAAATTTAAATACATTTCCCAAAAAACTGCGGTATTTTTAGATCTCTGCGCCATCTAAAAATACAAGTGTGATCTGCGGTTTAATCAAAGGATTGAACAGAATTTCAATCTGTGAATTTGAGTGTCAACGTTCACGTACGAAGGGTTATTCTAAAGCCAATATCTTGCTCCGACCAAAATTTTTCTAAGATCTTTATCGTTACCACATGCATAAGATAAAACACCACATAGAAAAATAGACTGGACCTACGCTTTAATGAATTTAACGAAAGTAGGTCGTCAAAAAACGTTAAATTGATGCATGGCAGCTTGAACTGAGAAGAACTTGACCTTAACTTGTTTGGCCTGTTCTTCATACTGTTCTTGGTTCTTTATCTAGCCCAAAAATACTTGACATTTCTTTTATTGCTAATTTGTGGTTAACTATTTCCCTTTTACTGCAGGTAACTCTTTATTTTATCTTTTCGTGCTAAATTTTTTGAAATGTAATCGTTGTGAATGATTTAAAAATTTGGTTAAAACACTTTTTGGAATTTTGTTTTGTGTTATTTAACGATCTGTAAATGATGGTGTTATCACCAAATACTTTTCTGTTAATATCCTGGCAAACTGATGGAAGAACGAGTTGAGTCAATTTACTTGTTGTCCTGATTTCATTCTTCTGATTTCGACACATAGCTTTCAGTCCTCTAGACGGAATTTCAGGATTTCACGAACAAGCTTTGTAAGCGTTCTTTTTAGCATTTATTTAGCTAGTAACTGTAGTGAACTGTTTCAAAGGACTTTGTTAAATCAAGGAAGGTGCAACAATTGAGATCCTTTGAAAACATGTTATTCAGTAGATATTCTATATTCTCCTCCTTTTTAGTGAACGTTAAATTCATCTCTCGCTAAAACTTAACTTTTTTCAAAGGATGTTGTACTGCTGGAGTTTAGACTTGAACCAAATTCACCGGGTTTGACGCTCAATTATTTAGAGTAGGAGATTGCACCGCGTTTGCTAACTTAATCAAGGAAAAACTTTAAGTTTTACTTTTCGATTAGGGAGTTCGCGTCGCCAATTAGTAGTTGAGTTTGTGATCTCACTTTGAAGAGCGACTTTCAAATTTCAATTGCAGGTGAAAGTCAGCAGCACCAATGAAAGAGAGAAATATAATTTACAATTTTAATCATAACAGGAACCTAAAGTGATCATGGGTTGATCACGCAACGAAACTGGAACTTAGAATTTGTTTATGACGTGAACAGATAGTTTCCTGTCTAAAACAAAAAGTACAAAATTAAGGTCAAATATTCCAACTAAAATAAATTAAAGGTGAAATAAACTAAAAACTGCATGTAACTAAATGAAATTGAACTTATATACGGAAATGTTTATTGGTACTAGTTTGCAGTTGGTATCACAATTCTCCCCTTGTGGAGAAAGATTGAAGGTCATAAAAAATAAAATAAAAAATTAGTACTTTTTCAGCGGTTTTATAATAAAAAAATACACTTTTTTGATTAAACATATAGTTTATCAGTTTCCCTTAAAATTTTATTCAGATTCATCTTCCTGAAATTGTTCCGCTTCATATAAGGTCATTTTTTTTCCATGGTTATATTTGAGTGCGGAGCATTTTTACATCATTTGTTTGGATTAGAGGGTGATGCCGTACTTATAAAATTTTTATCGGAAATGGGTACTTCTGAAAAATAACCGCGAGTTAACTGTAAATTTTCTACGATCCATTGAGTTTGTTTGCTCTGTGACTTCCTCTGCTCTTTCGTATGGGTTTTGCTTCTTCTATTTGAAAAAGATTGGGAATCCGATGTGTCGCTAACTTGTAACTTTCATTTCTTTTTACGTAGAATAGGCGTCAGTTGCTGTTCAGATGACTCTGACGTAGTTTGATGGGCCGGGGCGCTGCAATTTTTTGTCTGGACTGAAATTAAGGATCTGCATTAGGTCGGGCTTGTCTCTAAATTTGCCATCATACTTTTAATTAAGGTTGGTATGCGCATTTTGATAGCTCGTACTATATTCCTTGTCGTGGATTTGCCCAATCTTGCGGAAGATATGACACTCACATCATCGGCTTGCTTTCCTGGCCGTATTTTTGCAAAAAGCCCTTTTTGAGATTCTGAATGTTTTCCAACGTTATTCGTTAATCTTTGGCGGTGTTCTTTCCGCATACTGTGCCCGATCTGTTCCCCGTTCATGTTTTGTGCCAAATTTGCAATGTCAGATTTGCGGACTCTGACTTCCGGTTTATTCGGCTCTTTTTTGACAATGGTAATGGGGCTTAGTTTTCTCACAGTGCTACCTTGTGCCAAAACTTTGTATATGATTCTGAATTTCTTTTTCGCTTCTTTTGGCATGTAATTTTCGGGCAATTTTGACCTGCATACTACGCTCTGTCCTGAGAATTGGTCGTGAAATTCCTTTCGAGCACATTAGCCTACTCTCGTCTACTCAACGCATTTTCTGCTGCTGAGCGTGCCCTTTGGGGTTCGCACAGTGAATGATCTTTTCTATTTCGATATATGTGCACATTCCTGTGTCTGCCCATTGTATTGGACGTCCTTGGATTGTATCCTTGTCTAGATAAATTATTTTTGTTTTTTTTACAATTAAAGTTTTGACTCTTTGGTTTAGTTATAATATTAGATGCTGGTTTGTAAAAGGCAAGCTATTCCTCAAATGGTATAACATTAGTTGCATTTTGTTTTGTTTTTCTTAGTTTTTTATATGTTTTTATGTATTGCATGTCAAAAATTAATTTTTTTGACTGAGCTTTCAAACATGATAATTTTATTTTTATAGCATGATTGAGACGTTCGACTAACACAATTGCTCTATAGTTTTTTGCACGCGCTCAAATTGGTTCATTATTTCAGAACAAAACTCTTCAAATTTTCTGCCTATTGAGCATCTAGCCTTGTCTAGTCTAATAGATCTTGGGACTCCGTGATCAATATATATATATATATATATATATATATATATATATACAAATATAAAGATGAATATATATTTATATATATATATATGTATATATATATATATTTATATATATATATATATATATATATATATATATACATATATATATACATTTATATATATATATATATTTATATATATATATATATATATATTATTACATATATATAAAAACATATATATATATATATATATATATATATATATATGGAAACTTTATGACAATTAGACATTATATACTATTTGTTTTGTGCGATATTTAAAATGACTGTCAGTACCCGCTTGGAAATATTGTTCGAACCCTTTTTCGTTAAGAAATGGACCACCAAAATGAATTTGTAATTCCTCTATCGGTTCAGTACAATTAACTAGTGGAGACCACTTGCTATGTGGAATCACTGGTTTTAAGTTTTTACCGACATCTGTGCAAGCTTTGCGTTCACTAGCCTTTGCTAGTTTGTCGCGATGGATATAGGGCCAACAAATGTTCTGGGCTGGCGATAGCATTGCGAAACTCGCAAATGAGTCGAGTGTTTATCCTAAAGAGCTGCGTTTTTGATTGCTTTCGGAAAGCAGTTCTCTCACCTACGCAGAGGCAGCCGTTTTTGACGCTAATATCTCTTCAATATGAGTGAATATAAGGAATTATCTCCTTTAATCTGGCTTCGACGTTTCGTTTTCCGATGCCTCGGACTTCTTTCACTGAATAATTGTTTTTGTGTCTGACAATTGTTGGTCTTCTACTGTGTCCAGCGCACCAGCTAATTTGGGTGGTATCCGTTCTTGAGATTACATTCGTACCGGGTGTTGTATTTGTTGGCGCATTGTCAGAGAATTGGTCGGGGCTAATGTTTTTGACGATTTTCCTCGAGGCATTTTTGTTGAAAATTTGTTCAGAATCAATTTTGTTTATCTATTTGCTAAAGGATTGTGGGCAGAAAGCGCAATATTTTTGGGTGCTTTGTATTTATAGTCAGAATTTTTTGTTTTTGCGCTGAATATAGATGTTTGAGGTGATTAGGTGATTTGGTGTCAAGTATGGGGCTTTTTTGGTTGAACTGTTCAGATCGTTCACACTCTTTGTTGTCTGACTTTTGCATGGAGTTTGCTGTGACCTTGTTGATGGAATGTGATTTTTTTGGCAAATTATTAAGTGCAGTTTGTGGTTTTGAACATTATAAGGGCAATTGCGGTGCGATTGACGTACTTGAGTCGTGTTTGAGTCGCACATGGTGGTGTACTTTGTGAAGCCATTGACGTCAAATAATAAGAACTTGGCGATTGCGCTGCGATCAACCCAATTTTTCATTGTAAAACTTTGCTTTTAAGGATAGGTAATCGCAGTGCAGAACATTGTTTGATTTTGAACTAGAAGCATTATGGCATGAAATTTTTGTAGAAATGGTGATTTAGGTTGAATATTCTGCTCAAATGAATGTCGAATTTTAGAGATAGTTGCAACTACAAAGTTTTGTCATATGCAGAAGTTTTCTTTGCTTTTGCAAAAGGGTTTTGAGAAATACTGCAAACAAAACCCATTTTTGATCCTGGCATGTGTTCTCTGGTAAAAGTGTAATGGATAAGTCTATCTATCTATAGTGAGAGTCTGCTGTTGTAAGATTTATTTGAACTGCATTTTTTGAGTATTGACAATAGGGCTCTATGGTCCGTAATTACAGTAAAATTTTTAGCATGAATGTAGTATTAGAAGTAGTCAATAGACTAGACAATTCCTTTCCCCAGAAACTCTTGGAAGTTTCTTCTTCTAGGAAGATTTTTTCACACTATAATTTGACTCTGTTGTGATTAGGAAACGAGAAGTGAATGCAATAGGTTTTGCAATATCCTCCGTCAGGAGCGTTTTATTCAAGTGCTGCGCCAAATCCAGAACGTGATGTATCGCACTCTACTCTAACATCAAATTTAGGTTTGTAGTAACAATTTTCGTACTTTGTTTAGTATTTTCTTCAGTAATGGTGTTAATGGGTGGCAAAGTTCTGCTAAATGTGATTTAAATTTGCTAATGTAATATACTGAAAAGATTGCAATCGTTTGAGCGTACTTGTAGGTGGAACTGCTAAAGGAGCAGGTGTTTTGCTTTCGAGTGGCCAATTATCTGTTTAAGTCAATTTGTACCCAGCCGTTCAATTTCTGATATGGCAAAACGACATTTTTGGAGACTGATGCGCCAATTTTCCTCATTTAATTTTTCTAATATATTCTAGGAAGCAGTCTGTGTTTGGAGGCGTATAATTGTGTAATACACTGACTGCCCTTTGAGATTCTGCTGTCCTGTCAGTGAGGCCGTAAAAATCTGTTCTAAATCTGTTTGTACCTGTTCATTCACCACAAATAGTATTAAAAGTGCAATGTTTTGCTGTAATTTTAGGTAAATGTAAATGAGTGTATGCATACTTAAGATATGTGGGTTAAAAATAGGCTGTTCACAGTTCTGTGTATCTGTTAAATTTTGGGAATTGGATTGATTTTACATTTCTGTGTTAGGCACTTGATATTTTTTTATGAATTGATTTACTGAGAAATTTAGAATCTAATGCTAATTTTTTGGATTGTTCTTTCTTTACTGGAATCACGATAGGCGAAATGAAAATTTCGTCCCAGCACTTTTTCAATGTGACTCTCCTTTTGTAACATCTCAAGTCAACCGTAACTCTAGGTTGCAGGTTAATTGGAACACGACGACCTTCTTGGTGCCTTGCTGTGAACTGTTGATAAAACTATGATTGAACGATATTTGTCTTTGATAATCCAATTCCTAAAACTAAATCAGTAAATGGCGATGCGGTTGTCTAATTTACTCGTCATGTAGAATTATATATTGTTAACACAGTTACCCTTTTTTTATTGCTGTTGTACAACTGCTAATCCCAGGCTTTTGAAAGTGACCCGTCCTATGATGTTCTTGTGACCATAATCGCACACTTAGGCGTGCATCCTCACAAGTCCACTCGTTTTGGGTTACAGATGTCGCGAGTTTCCCTAGAAACTTGATTGGTTCGTTTGAGAAGGGTTCCAAGTCGTTCTTGTCTATTGAAATGATCCATCGAGTTGTTAGGGTAGCCTTTAAAATGATTTTGAATAACGTTTGGTTATTATAATAAAAATCTGTTCTAAATCCTTTGCACCTGTTCGTTCACCACAAATAGTATTAAAAGTACAATGTTTTGCTGTAACTTCAGGCAAATGTAAATGACCTGCGTACTACGAACCCTTTTTGTTCAAACCCTTTTTCGTTAAGAATTGGACCACCAAAATGAATTTGTAATTCCTCTATCGGTTCAGTACAATTAACTAGTGGAGACCATTTGCTATGTGGAATCACTGGTTTTAAGTTTTTACCGACATCTGTGCAAGCTTTGCGTTCACTAGCCTTTGCTAGTTTGTCGCGATGGATATAGGGCCAACAAATGTTCTGGGCTAGCGATAGCATTGCGAAACTCCCAAATGAGTCGAGTGTTTATCCTAAGAGCTGCGTTTTTGATTGCTTTCGGAAAGCAGTTCTCTCACCTAGGCAGAGGCAGCCGTTTGTGACGCTAATATCTCTTCAATATGAGTGAATATAAGGAATTATCTCCTTTAATCTGGCTTCGACGTTTCGTATTACGATGCCTCGGACTTCTTTCACTGAATAATTTTTTATTGTGTCTGACAATTTTTGCTCTTCTACTGTGTCCAGCGCACCAGCTAATTTGGGTGGTATCAGTTTTTGAGATTACATTCAAACCGGGTGTTGTATTTTTTGGCGCATTGTCAGAGAATGTTGCCGTGGAATTGGTCGGGGCTAATGTTTTTGACGATTTTCCTCGAGGCATTTTTGATGAAAATTTGTTCAGAATCAATTTTGTTTAGCTATTTACTAAAGGTTTGTGGGCAGAAAGCGCATTATTTTTGGGTGCTTTTTATTTATAGTCAGAATTTTTTGTTTTCGCGCTGAATATAGATGTTTGAGGTGATTAGGTGATTTGGTGTCAAGTATGGGGCTTTTTGGGTTGAACTGTTCAGATCGTTCACACTCTTTGTTGTCTGACTATTGCGTGGAGTTTGCTGTGACATTGTTGATGGAATGTGATTTTTTGGGCAAATTATTAAGTGCAGTTTGTGGTTTTGAACATTATAAGGGCAATTGCGGTGCGATTGACGTACTTGAGTCGTGTTTGAGTCGCACATGGTGGTGTACTTTGTGAAGCCATTGACGTCAAATAATAAGAACTTGGCGATTGCGCTGCGATCAACCCATTTTTCATTGTAAAACTTTGCTTTTAGAGATAGGTAATCGCAGTGCAGAACATTGTTTGATTTTGAACTAGAAGCATTATGGCATTAATTTTTTGTAGAATTGGTGATTTAGGTTGAATAATCTGCTCAAATGAATGTCGAATTTTAGAGATAGTTGCAACTACAAAGTTTTGTCATATGCAGAAGTTTTCTTTGCTTTTGCAAAAGGGTTTTGAGAAATACTGTCAAAGAAAACCCATTTTTGCTCCTGGAATGTGTTCTGTGGTAAAAGTGTAATGGATTAGTCTATCTATCTATAGTGAGAGTCTGCTGTTGTAAGATTTATGTGAACTGCAATTTTTGAGTATTGACAATAGGGCTCTATGGTCCGTAATTACAGTAAAATTTTATCCATGAATGTAGTATTAGAAGTAATCAATAGACTAGACAATTTCTTTCCCCAGAAACTCTTGGAGGTTTCTTCTTCTAGGAAGATTTTTTCACACTATAATTTGACTCTGTTGTGATTAGGAAACGAGAAGCGAATGCAATAGGTTTTCCTCCGTCAGGAGCGTTTTATTCAAGTGCTGCGCCAAATCCAGAACGTGATGTATCGCACTCTACTCTAACATCAAATTTAGGTTTGTAGTAACAATTTTCGTACTTTGTTTAGTAATTTTTTTCAGTAATGTTGTTAATGGGTGGCAAAGTTCTGCTAAATGTGATTTAAATTTGCTAATGTAATAAACTGAAAAGATTGCAATCGTTTGAGCGTACTTGTAGGTGGAACTGCTAAAGGAGCAGGTGTTTTGCTTTCGAGTGGCCAAATATCTGTTTAAGTCAATTTCTACCCAGCCGTTCAATTTCTGATATGGCAAAAAGACATTTTTGGAGACTGATGCGCCAGTTATCCTCATTTAATTTTTCTAATATAATCTAGGAAGCAGTATGTGTTTGGAGGCGTATAATTGTTTAATACACTGCCTTTTGAGATTCTGCTGTCCTGTCAGTGAGGCCGTAAAAATCTGTTCTAAATCTGTTTGTACCTGTTCATTTTTCACAAATAGTATTAAAAGTACAATGTTTTGCTGTAACTTTAGGTAAATGTAAATGACTGTATGCATACTTAAGATATGTGGGTTAAAAATAGGCTGCTCACCGTTCTGTGTATCTGTTAAATTTTGGGAATTGAATTGATTTTACATTTCTGTGTTAGGCACTTGATATTTTTTTATGAATTGATTTGCTGAAAAATTTAGAATCTAATGCTAATTTTATGGATTGTTCTTTCTTTACTGAAATCACGATAGGCGAAATGAAAATTTCGTCCCAGCAATTTTTCAATATGACTCTCCTTTTGTAACATCTCAAGTCAACCGTAACTCTAGGTTGCAGGTTAATTGGAACGCGACGACCTTCTTGGTGCCTTGCTGCGAACTGTTGATAAAACTTTGATTGAACGAAATTTGTCTTTGATAATCCAATTCCTAAAACTAATTCAGTAAATGGCGATGCGGTTGTGTAATTTACTCGTCATGTAGAATTATATATTGTTAACACAGTTACCCTTTTTTTATTGCTGTTGTACAACTGCTAATCCCAAGCTTTTGAAAGTGACCCGTCCTATGATGTTCTTGTGACCACAATCTACCACACTGAGGCGTGCATCCTCACAAGTCCACTCGTTTTGGGTGACAGATGTTGCGAGTTTCCCTAGGACCTTGATTGGTTCGTTTGAGAAGGGTTCCAAGTCGTTCTTGTCTATTGAAATGATCCATCGACTTGTTAGGGTAGCCTTTAAAATGATTTTGAATATCGTTTTGGTTATAATAATAAAAATCTGTTCTAAATCTGTTTGTACCTGTTCATTCACCACAAATAGTATTAAAAGTACAATGTTTTGCTGTAACTTCAGGTAAATGTAAATGACTGTATGCATACTTAAGATATGTGGGTTAAAAATAGGCTGTTCACCGTTCTGTGTATCTGTTAAATTTTGGGAATTGGATTAAATTTACAATTCTGTGTTAGGCACTTGATATTTTTTTATGAATTGATTTGCTGAGAAATTTAGAATCTAATGCTAATTTTATGGATTGTTCTTTCTTTACTGGAGTCACGATAGGCGAAATGAAAATTTCGTCCCAGCAGTTTTTCAATATGACTCTCCTTTTGAAACATCTCAAGTCAACCGTAACTCTAGGTTGCAGGTTAATTGGAACGCGACGACCTTCTTGGTGCCTTGCTCTGAATTGTTGATAAAACTTTGATTGAATGATATTTGTCTTTGATAATCCAATTCTTAAAACTAATTCAGTAAATGGCGATGCGGTTGTGTAATTTACTCGTCATGTAGAATTATATATTGTTAACACAGTTACCCTTTTTTAATTGCTGTTGTACAACTGCTAATCCCAGGCTGTTGAAAGTGACCCGTCCTATGATGTTCTTGTGACCATAATCTACCACACTGAGGCGTGCATCCTCACAAGTCCACTCGTTTTGGGTGACAGATGTCGCGAGTTTCCCTAGGACCTTGATTGGTTCGTTTGAGAAGGGTTCCAAGTCGTTCTTGTCTATTGAAATGATCCATCGAGTTGTTAGGGTAGCTTTTAAAAAGATTTTGAATAATGTTATGGTTATAAAAATACACTCACAGCGAGAGTCAAACATTGAGATTGAGGAAAATTTGCCAAACTGTATTTTGGCTTTAAGTGGTTTGAATTTGTTGGCCGTTTCTTTTGAGACAGCTGCATCATAGTTGTCCGCGTCACTTTTGTAGTTTGAATCGTATAATTGTTCATATAGCTCTCTGTAGCTAGTTATGTAACTCACCGATTCCTCATTATCATTTTTGTCAGGCATCGATACATTTTGATTAAGATTAGTCTGTTTTGGTTGTGACGTTTGAGACTGTGGCTTTTTAGATTTTCTGCACAATTTTGCGAAGCGATTGGAACTTTCCAATTATCGCGTTTTTTTCTTTCGCGGGGCAAATTTGTCGTTAATTAAAGATCCAACATTATCAAAAATTAGTGCAGACGCCAGTATATTTGTATTATTGAAAGGCGTTTAAGTTGCGATTAAAATTTTGTCTGTGTTGTTGCAAGGTTTTTGTTGTTGTTGCGATTTTGGTAGTTGTTCACCATGTTTACAGACTGATTGTTACTATTGTTCAGATATTGGTTGTTTTTTTCTGATTTTGGGCTCTCATGTTTATGCCTATTGCTATTTCCAGCGCTTTGATGGTTGTTACGGTTTCTTTCGGAAGTTCTTTTTGCTTCTCGTAGTCTAGCATTTTGAATATTTATGTGTCGCGTATGAGTGTAGTTTCCTCTTCAATCATACTAAAGTTTTCAGCTTAATCAATGAATCTTCCGTTAAAAGTTTCGACAGATTTTTTTGTTGTTTTTAGTAAAAAAAGAAAAATCTGTCGTAAATAATTTTTTCGAGTTTTCATGAAAGATTTTTCCATGACTTTCCATAATTCTTTTATTGATTCCTTTTTATTGAGAAAAATGACTATTGCCTATATTTGAAAATTCTACGACCTTTTGTCCCAATGCAAAGATAGAAAAGGGAAATTGCCCTTTGGTCACATATGTCCCATGATTTGTCCCCACAGAGGATACGAAACTCTTAGATTTTCTTGCATCTGTTTTGTCAAGTTTTTGTAAGTTGTTGATTTCGGGACTTGCAGTCCCTTTCCGTTGCTTGAGTAGGGCAGCTCCGGGTGGCAAGGCAGCTCCGGAAGTTAGTCCACTTATAAGAATTTCTAGTTGAGTGCCCTCTTTCACTAAAAGAGCGGGTTACGGTTGTTGAGTCCACTTGTCCCACGAAAGAGGTTGTGTGATTTTTACTTTCTCGCAGAATGCGCCTACATGAAAAGTAGTTTTTTTGCATCAACTGCTGACTGCACCATGTTGTAATTCTGGTGTTTAGACTTGCGCCGGGTTTGACGCTCATTTATTTAGAGTAGGAGTTTGCACAGCGTTTGATAACTTAATTATGCAAGTTTAACTTTTATACTAGGGAGTTTGCGTCGCAAATTACTATTTGAATTTCCTTTTCATTATTTCACTTTTGAAGAGTGATTTGTAAAATTTAATTACAATTTAAATTTAGCGGCACAAAAGAAAAAGTGAAATATAAATTACAGTTTTATTCATAACAAGAAGTTTTAGTGGTCATGGATTGGTCATGCATCAAGACAGGAACTCAGAATTTGTTTATGACGTGAAAAGACAGTGAACAAAATGAAGATCAGATCAAATTTTCCAACTAAAATAAATTAAAGATGAAAGGAACTAAATACTGCACTTGACGAAATGAAATTGATATAAATACGGTAATGGACATTGGTACTAATTTCCTGTCCGCCTGAGAAAGGAAACCAATTTTTGTCTAGATAATTTTTTCAAAGAGTTTTGTTAATACTGCAAAAAGCGATTTAGGTGTATAGGTTGAATAATAATAATTGCTGAACAGATGAAGTAATTTTTCTAATTTTAGGTTTTTTGGAAAGATTTTTTCTTGCACACAGGCGTTGAATAGTAGCGCTACAGGTTCAGATACAGCTCTGTTGACTGATTGTAAGAGAACGTTATCTAATTTGCGGCAATAAGCTCACTTTTTGCTTTTTTCCAATTCTTTTTGATTTTGAATACTTCTGTGCATGTGACATTCAAGTAGTGTATTCAAGTGATCACATTCAGTTTTACGTGTTCCTTGTTTCTTTCCCATTTTTATCTTAACCTCCAGTCATCTACTTCTAAGCAAAGCTTGGTAAATTGGGCATTCTTTCTCCTTTCTGATGTCTTTTTCTAGGTTGAATAAAATATTTTGGTGTTTTTTTGGCAACTTTATCTTTCGTTTCAAAGGATGCAGTCAAAGCATAAAAATCACTTGAACGTCCGTATAATCTTTGGTTTGAGTTTGAGAGGCATGAATGCAAAATATGACATTTTGTCCATAAATAAGGAAATCTTTTCACACGTTAGCTCTCTGTTCTGAGTGTAAGGAGAAAAAACTTTTCGGTGTATTTGAGTGGAATCACCTGCCTATTCAAATTATGAATGAAAACAATTAATACTAGATTTATTATGCAAGCAGACGCTTGCTTATGAATAATAATTACATTCAAATAGAATTAGGCTCAAATTTCTTTTGATCAAGTTTTTGCCTTTTCGATTTATGTTGTTTGCGGTTTGGAAGCACTTACTAAATTTTTAATAGAACTTTTGCTTTTCCCGTGAAAAATAACAACCAAATGCTCCTTTGAAGAAAAAATTGTAAATATTACTCCTATTACCTTCTGTTATGTCAGTTATTACTTAAGATACAACACAATTTTGTTAAAAATACCAAATTAGGAGAAACAAAAAATAAAGTATCAAAAACGCTCAAACTGTATTTTTTTAAACTGAATTTCATTATTAAAAAAACATAGACCTATAAAGTTTCAACACATTTTGTAATAAATGATATTTACAGCTTTTTATCAGTTCGTCATATCACAGTTTCTCTCTTCAACGAACTTAGGGAATTTCTTAGGTTCCCTTTTTGAATATTTGTCAAGCAGTACCTATGCAGGTGTAGATCCAAATTTTAATTGACGCAAATCATGTTCTTAAATAATGTAAAAACGATTTTCTTTAGGTATGTTAAATAACTTCTTATTTTGTCGTGGTCGATAACAAGGGTCAAATGAATTCAATAAGTTGAATTTTAAATTAAATTTGGAACTGACAATATACAAAATTTAGCTCGTATTTATAGTACTTATCTATGCGAAAATATACAGAGAAAGTTTAGATAAGCTAAAAATTTTTTACTTGATTGACATGTGATTAGATCTTAGTTCCGAATACTGGAGGTGATTTTCTATTTCATCATTATTTCATGAGAATCATAAATGGCCAAGGTACAATGGGGTTCATTAGTTGGAGGTCGGTGGATGTTAGATTCAGGTTTCTGTTGGTGGGAGAATTTACTTCTGACATATGATGGATAGGTCTATAAGATATTGATAGCGCCAAAACAAAATTAGAATTGATTTTAGTTTTGTGGTCAATACTTACTGCCAAATTTCGTCAGGAAAGTTCTTCTTTTGTTCTTTGAAATTTTAATAAAGTTTCTTGATGTTTGTTTGAAACCATCACATCCTCCCTCTTTTTTAAGCAAGTTTGTCGGTATAGGTTCTCCAAATCTGTCAGGTTGTTTTCTAATTCTTGTTGATTTTCTTGAAGGCTCTGATTGATCGGGTTGTTGGAACTCTGCAGATGATGTGGCTGCAGAAGCTTCATCTTGATGTGAAGGTCCCACATCTGTGTTCCTGATGTTCTGGTTCGGATTGAGATATGGTGCAGTTTTCACATTGTCCTCGTCTAGTCTCGCAAATTGGTTGTCGCTCACTAGATTAGTCCGTGTTGAGTCCGTGTGAACTGTATGAAAGATGAGTTCAAGCCCTTCCGGATGATCAAGGTAGCAGGAACAGTCTTTGTCTTTTCGTTGGCGTTGAATAGAATGGGTTCGCAAAAGTCGAAATCTGCTATTGCTGGTAGGCTCACTCTGCGTCCCAACAGGAGTTCAACTGGAGTTTTGCTCATCGTCTTTGAAGTGTTGCGACGTGTCATCAGTGCCCTTTGCTCCAAATTAAGAACTCCATGCTTGAAATGCCCGCTTCACTGTCCGAACTGCTCTTTCAGCTAGTCCATTAGCTCTCGGATGATAGACGGTTGATTCCAGTTCTTAATTCCCAGCAATTCACACCACTTTTTAGGGTCACCACTTACAAATTCAGGACCATTATCAGATACTAATGTTTTTGGTATTCCGACTCCTGCAAAGACTTGACTAAGATATACTTTAACTGTTTCTGATGTTCTATTTCCCGCGGGGAAAGCTTCTATCCAGCCAGACCCGCGTCAACAATTACTAAGATATTGCCTTGGTCCTTAACATAAGCCCAGTCCATGTGGAGCTGTTCCAAACGTCGGCTACTGGCCACGTAGAGATTATTTTTCCCAGGCTAGGCCTTACATTTAATAATAAAATCTTGAACGTCTTGGTAAATTCCAGGCCACCATGCTATCATTCTGACTGATGCACCAGTTGCATTCCTCCCAGAATGTGTCCCATGCGCTTTTGCCAAAACCAAGTGTCTTAGGTTTGGGTGGAATGAAACGAACAACACCTCTGAAGATAATTCCATTGTGTATAGTTAGTGCATCTTTCTGTTGTTCGAATCCTTTTTTTCGCTTCTGAACATTGTTTCCAATTGCCGCTTTTGATTCGTTTCATTATGTCCTGGAAGAGGCTGTTTCTTTCATGTTCAGTTTTGATTTCTGCTTGGGTCACCAAATCACTCTGAGCAAAGTAGATGTTATTGAATGCGAAGCACACTCGATAGTTGTCGGCAACATCCATTCTGCTCAAAGCATCTGCATGGGGTATCTGCTCGTGACTTCAACTCAAAATCGAAGCCCATTAGAACTATAGCCCATCTTGTGATTCTAGCTGATGCTGTCTTCGGGATCACTTCGTCTGGTGCAAAGAGATATTTGAGTGGTTTGTGGTCCGTCTGTCGGTAAATCGTCTTCCAAGAAGGAATTGCTTTAATCTTGTGATTATAAACACCATTGCCAGTGCTTCCCGCTCTATATTCGAGTAGTTTTGCTCCGCTGGAGTCAACTTTCTCGATATATATATCACTGGGTGTCCTTTTTGTGAAAGAACTCCGCCAATGGCTTTCTCAGAGGCTTCGGTAGTAACTGTCGCCTCTTTTTGTAAACTATATAAATGTACATGCACATAGTTCATTTTTTATGTCTTCAAAGGCTTTTTGTTGCATTTTGCCTCATGAGAAATTGCTATTTCTTATGTTATTTAAGGGTAGCTTTTTCGTTGCAAAATCAGAAATCAATCTTCCGTAAAAATTTGATAGCCCAACAATTGATTCAAGTTGTTTGTTGTTAGTTGGTGCTTTTGCACTTTTTGATTTTTTCAACGTTTTTGGGATCTGGTGCTTTTCCCTCCCTTGAAATGGAGTATCCCAAGAAGCTAACGCTATTGACTGGTTTTGAGTTACATTTTTTCCATTAATAGTAAAATTTTTCTCACGTAGTCGGCTCTTGACTGCATGCGTTCTCTTTTCGAACTCCTCTTGGTAGTTCCATAGACCAACACATCGTCTTGAAAGATCACGACACTTTTGGTTCCTTTGCGTGTTGATTCGATGCAATTCTGGAGGATTGACGAAGAGTTTTTTAATCCCGGAGGTAGTCGGCACATCTTGAACAGTCCCTGAGATGCGATGATTGTGCATATATCTTTTGCCCCTTCCTCAAGTTCAATTTAATAGTAGGCATCAGAGAAGTCAATTTTGCCAAATTATGAGGTCCCATGTAGGTAGTGGAAGATCGTTTCCATGTCTGGTATTGGTTAGTGCTTATCCATGGTTTTGCCATTGATATGCACTTTCAAGTCCATGCAAAGTCTCAGTTCTCCACTCTTTCTCTGCGACACCACTGGAGTTGCATTAGTGACTCCTCCTAGCTGTACCGGCTCAAGGATGTCCTGTCCGATCATCTGTTCCAGCTTCTCTGTGACCTTGTCTTGAACAGGTAGAGGTATTTTTTTTGGCTTTGCAGAACACTGGTTGTGATCCTGGTATCAACTTCACATGAGCTTTGTAACCCTTCAAAGCAGGTAGGTGCTTGGTTGTGATGTTGTTCGCACCGTGCTTTGTTTCTACGAAGTAGTCCAAATTCTTCATCAGACTGCACAACTGCTAGTTGTTTTTGTGTGAGCCTGCTTCCGTTCCACTGCAACGTCACAAGTAAGTGATCCCAGAATTGTTAATTGATGACCCTCATAAGCTTCGAGATGTCTTATCTTACCATCCAACTGAGGTTTACTAAGCTCAGTCCATATTTTTTGATGATAACACTGTGCTATCTGCACCTGTGTCTACCTGCATTTTTTTTGCAGTTATTTATTGAGATATATTCCCATGTCAAAGACATGCTAAAGATTTGTTCATTAGTATAGAATATTCCCATCTCCGATTGTGGAGATGCTTGATCTGAAGAAATATTTTCTTCCTCGCAAAATTTGCTCTGTCTATTGTACTTACCTGAATTTGGTTGGGGTTTGCTTCTACACATTTTTGAGAAGTGTCCCCCCTTTTCACAGGTGTTGAATTTTTTACTTAGCGCTGGACAGGGTCTAAAAGAGTGTGGCTTACCTCCACACCTAGTGCACATTTTATTGCTTTTATTAGCTGCAAATTTTTCATTTGGATTTCGAAAGGTCTTTTTGAAGTTGAACTCAACTTCTTCTTTCACAGTAAAAGGCTTATTGCCTGATGAAGAACTTGCAAAAACCATTCTTTGACCTCTGAACTGTATTAAGCGCCCGGTCATTTCAGTAATCGATATTGTTGCTTTCGCTTTAATACCGTCTATTAGTCTAAGGTTTGCTTCAGGGTCCCTCAAACCTGAGATAAACTTTATTTTTACCAACTCCTCTTCGGGTTGGCCGCTGTTTTGAGATTTTTGAAGTCACAATGGCGTACTTCTTCTCTAAGACGTGCTAGGAGGTCGTCGTCTGACTCCCCTACACCTTGTATCACAGACAGAAATTTAGCCATTTTGCCGTTACTACTCTCTCTTTAGGAGAAATATAATTTTGAATCGCCAACCTGATGTCTTTATACGGAGTGTCTATTAAATTCCTAGGACTCACTAGGCTCCTTAGTTTAATAAAAGCAGTTTTCCTGCACATATTAAGAAAGAGATTGGTTACATGTAGGTCCTGTACAGTATCATTGGTGTTGATCTTGTCCTCTTTCTTCTCTGCGCGACATTTCGCCACAAAAGACATAATCCACGCAGTAGCTGATTCTGCATTCTGTATATCCAAAATTTGTCTGTCTGTAGCCGGTCTAGACACCATTGTCGTTGTCGATATCACGGGTCAAAAGAATTCAATAAGTTGATACTTCTGACATACTTCAGAAGTAAATTCTCTTCAATAAGAGAAATTACTTCTGACATATGATTAATAGGTCAATCATATATCGATAGCGCCAAAACAAAATTAGAATTGAGTTGAATTTTGTGGCCATTACTTCTTTCTTTCGTTCTGTCGTTCTTTGAAACCTTAATAAAACTTCTAAGTTTCTTGATGTTTGCTCAAAACCATCACATATTTCTTTCACTTTGCAAACTAATAAATACGAATCGCAAGGATGGCAATTTAACATGCATGCAAAGAAAATCAAATTAAGTTTGAAGCAAGTAATAGATACGATTTTTGAAAGCAATACTATATAGTCTTTTGCAAAGAAAATTAAACCTATCGTTTTTGTTAAACATCCATTCAAAGCATAAAAACTTTTTTTCATTATTCAGTTCTCAGAAGCACAGCCGATCAGCTGATCCTCATTTTATTCAGAGGCGACAACAAAAATTCCCACTACAAATATAATGTGATTTGCAAGATCAATAAAAGCATCATGAGCCACAATAAACTACTAAAACATGACATTGACAGCAGGAGATTTGAAGAAAATGTAATAATTGTCAATATTTGTAATAAATTATAAAAAAAAATTGTATGATGAATGTGCTAGATTAATTTATGCACACTTTCTCTTTCTTTAGTATGAGTTGCGCTTCAGGTCAAGTAACACGAAAAATGCATGACGCTTCTTTGAACATAATTAGTGAAAAAAAAATAAAAAAACAAGATAAGCGACGTCAGCTGTATTACTTCTCTTTACAAATTAAACTGTTAATTTTGCCTCAGGTTTTCCAGTGTCAGCAGCAAAGCGGAATCTTCAGAATCGGCATTTGCACATCAAAACGTTTTGTGAACACTCTAAAATATTGTTTTCTAACCAGTCCAATGTAATTGTTGCTATCCAATTACAATGCGTCGTTTACTTGACCTCCTCTTACTAGATTTCAATATCTTACAGGATTGAACCTTAAAGTTTTTTTTCGATATTAAAACCTATTTTTCACTGTCATATATATGCAAAAATCGCTTTTAAGTTATTTAGGTTGTGGAGTTCAACTATAAAATTTGAGGCACCAAATAGTGAAGAAATTAAAATTCTCAGCAAAATACAGCCAGTTTTCTGCCAATTAATCAGTCCAAACTGTTTAAAAAAAATTTTCAAAAAAGATACATTTTAAAAAACAAATAATTTTAAATATTGAAAACTGAAAAATATTTAAGAGGAGTTTAAAAGATAGCAACAAAAAGGGAAAAATTGAAAAAGAGACATTGAGGAACGGATCCGGATATATTAAAAAAATCTATAAATTTTTAATGATTAGAGTTAACATAAAATTGAGGTAATTATCGACATAAAATATGTAGCTTTTCTCCAGTAACAAAATTCTACTTTGCTACTAATTTGATAATCTGTGTTTATCGTTCAGAAGTGCTGGAACTAACTGGTCTTCAGAATTCTCACAAACCTTAAAATTCTTTATCGAAACGAATTTTAAGGTTTCTAAGAATATCCGCATTTTTAATTTAGCTGCATGATAAAATTCTGGATTTCTTCAAAAAATGACAAGAGAAAATTTTTTATTGTAGAAAAATTTGCTATAGAACTCATATATAACAATAAAATCCAGATTACCTTGACAACAGAGCAGCCTCATTATTTATTTATTTTTATACATGTATTGAAGGAGGAAATAAACTAAGGAGGGACTGTAGAGCCAAAAGTATTCACTTTGAGAACTGGCATATGGGCATGTTATGGTCTCAATTTTCTCCCTAAAAAAGTTTCTTTCTCATAGTTTTCTATCTCCCTGAGGTTTGGTTCTGATCTGGTAACAAAAAGGAAATTTATTGTTCCCGGTGGAGGGAAATTTATTGTTTTACTTAAAAAATCTGCTGACAAAGGAACCAACGTACAACGTACGGTTGGACCCATTGCTAGGAATGATCTGGAGCGAGATCAATGTGACTCGAATATACCAGGGACAAAAATTTCAAATTTGTATTTTAAATTGCTCAATATTTGCCAATTTTTTCAAATGTTTCTTAATTATTCAATACTTTCTTGAAAATTTACAATTAAAAAAGAGTCACCTTGTTGCGGTTGCTCGAGAGTCTCAGCAGAAACGGTATATCACAGCCTGGTTCCAGAGCTTTACGCTGGCCTGGTTCTTCACAGTGTTCGGTTGACCAACAACCGCGTCGAAATAATTAGTCGCTCGGACGTATGAAAGGACTGTAACTTTAATTTTGTTGATTGAAGTTAAGAAAATCCTTAGTGATAATCTATGTTCAATCTCGTGCTGAAGTTTTTAAGGCTACAGTCAGTAGCTTGTATTGTTGCTAACTTCTCGTCAAATAAGCTCAACTAACTTAAAACTCGCAAGATCTTAAGATCTAGCAAAACATAGCAAAAATGAATAAGTTGTTTAATATTCAAATTTTGCTCTAATCTGAGAGCCAACTGCTCTTGGTAACAGTTTGTAATGGTTCTAAATACTATATAGCTTCACTATTCAACCAATTCGGTTAAGGTAAATAATCAAATAATTAAATCATTGTTGACTTAGTAAATGTCACATTACTGCAATATTTACTGTTATTAACATAAGCACGGTTAGTTATTACCTGGCTCTAAATGCCTCAAATGTACGGTATTTGAACTTTAATGATCACCTAAAGTGTCATAAAATAAACAACTGAATAAATTTAACAATAAATAACAAAATATCAAAAATGGTAATTTTGCACCATATAAATGCTATTAGCCACAATTTTGGGTCTGATGAAATAACGTTCTTTGGGTCCCTGAGTATCTTAGAAGTAACCCTAACCTTGTACCATAACCTCGGGTTGCTCGGGTTTTCCCTTCCAAAAATTGGGGGCTCTACAAAATTTCGGTGCCAAATTGTAAAATTTTTCAGTTTTGACCATTTTTGTGTTTTGACTAAGTTTTAAGTTTTAAGAAGTTCTAAGTTTTTTAAGTTTCAAATTATTTCTTGCTTTCTGATGGCTTTTGTAGCTGATTTGAAGTGGCACCAACATCGCCGGCCCTGTTTTTGATCTCGGAAACACCATCGTAGAATACTGGCGCTAACTTCACGACTGGCCGCTTCAGTTCTCCATGTGCTATCTTGACTCTCGGTGATCGCACAACACAGTCGTTGCCAGAGTAGATCTCAATGATTCGTCCCAGTTCGTACTCACAGCGTTTCACAGAGTCATCTACTAGCCAAACAAGTTCACATTCTTTCAGGTTTTGCACATGTTCTTTTGACCACCTCGATCTCTGGTTCCATTGTGGAAGGTATTCACGAGTCCACCTTTTCCATATCATCTTTCCTGCAACATTGTACCAGTCTCTACCGGATTCCACCAAAGTTTGGGGCTCCAGGTGGATTGAATTTCCAAACAATCTTTTTCTGAGCTAAGTCACTCTCAATCTTAGCTTTATCCCATTCGTTCAAGAATGCTTTCAGCTCGTTGGCCGCTCCAACGAAGTTCGTTCCGTTGTCGCTGATGATTTTACCTGGGTAGCCACGTCTTGCAATGAATCTTGTCACTGCAGCTAGAAATGACTCGGTGTCCAATGACTGTGGGACTTCGATGTGCAGTGTTCTCGTTGTTAGACAAGAGAAGAGGCAGCACCATCATTTCAAGGTACTTCGTAGGAACTTCACTTCGATAGGTTGGAAGTATTCAACCCCGGTATGGGTAAGTGGGAACACATTTTCATCAAGTCGTTTTCGGGGAAGGTCTGACATCGGTGTGTGAATTGGGTTGGCGTTCCTGTGTCTGCATTTGAAACATCTCGACTTGACTTTTCTAAAAGCGTTCCGCAATCCAACAATTGATAACTCTTGTTGAAGAATGTTTCTCACATACTCTGTGCCTTCATGTAGGTTGTCTCGATGTGCTTTCTACCACAGAAGTTGTACAACTGGATGTTTTGCTGTTAACAATATTGGATGTTTCCCATTGTAATCAAGGTTTGATTGCTTCAGTCGACCTTTCACTCTAATTGTTCCATCTTCCTCTATGAGGGTGAAAATTTGGCGATGTTCAATGTTTTGCAGATTTCTTTGGTCTTTGCTACCGACTTTGAAACATTCGGGAATCTTTCGTTTTGAACAAATCGAAACAGTATTTGCTCTGCTTGATGAATTTCGTCTGCTTTAATGGGTCCCTTCCGCTTCGTCTAGAACCTCAAGCAGTATGCAATGAAGTCTCTAGTTTGGTTGAGGGTACTCTATCTCCAGTCAAACAGTTGGTCTAGTCTAGTTTCTGTGGCTACAGTACTGGTAACTTGCTCGCATTCGAGTTCGTTCTCTTGACACCATGGCTTTGGCCACTTATTTTTGCTCCTTTCTGGCCATGCCGGCCCGTTCAGCCACACGGACTCCTTAAGGCCTTCGATAGACATTCCTCGGGTTCCGATGTCAGCAGGGTTTTCGACTACTTTGACGTGTCTCCATTGATCCATCGATGAGTTTTCCAGTATTTCCGCTGCTCTGTTCGCAACGAACACTTGTTGTTTCTTGTTCGCTCCCTGTAGAAATGAGACTGTCTGTGAGACTGTCTGTGTCCAGATTCCACTTTATTCCAAGTATTGAAGATGGTTGTGGTTCTGCTTCGAAAGTTTTCACAACTATCGTTGACCTGTCTGTCTCTGGGATGTGAGACTTGACTTCATCGTTACTTGTTATCCATTTCGTCAATTTGAATCCACCTTTGATGAGGATGTCGCTGACTTTCTGGTAGATTTTGATTGCTTTTTGAGGGGTTCTGGCTGACTTGAAGAAATCGTCTATGTAGAACTTCCGCTGAACCGTTCTGACGAGTCTTTCGTCGTTGACTGCATTATCCTTCGCCACTTGGTGCAAAGCTTAATTTGCACATGTCGGCAAGCTTTTCGCCACCACAAACATGTCGTTTGTACTCCAAAACCTCCATTCTTTGATCAGGGTCTTCTCGCCAGAGGAAACTGAAACATCAGCTGTCGTTGCTTTGAACAGGGGTTTGGAGAAACATTGCTTCTATGTCGGCTGAAAGCGCTATTTGGTGTTCTCGGAAGCGAAAAATAATTCCGATTAGACTCTGCAGCAGGTCTGGTCCAGATCAGAGTTCGTCGTTAAGGGCTACGCCTTGATACTTTGCTGCTGCGTTGCATACTCTTCCGACTTTTTCAGGTTTATGCGGGTTTATGACGGGATGATGTGGTAAATACCATTGCAGTTTGTCTTTGGTTTCATTCAGTTTAGTTTGATCAACTTTCCGAACGTATCCAGCACTGACATCTGTGTCGTAGGTTTTCTGGGAGCGCTTCTTTAGCGTTTCGTCTTTCTGCAGGCGTCTTTCTAGAGACTGGAGTTGTCCCATTGCAGAGTTGAAGTTGTTTGGCAACTTCACTTCGTCCTCTCGCCACAGATACCCAACTTCGTATCTTTCACCGCTGAATCGCGTTGATCGCTCCACCGTTCTCAATGCTCGTTGTTCCCCTTTCGAATGTCTGGTGACATCACAGTTTGAGGCGTAGGACTTGATATCCCACCACTTACACTCAACTGGTTTGCTAATTTAGCATCTGCAGTTGATATTGCTGTTGTGGCAAGAGTTGCTGCCACAACGGTAGCGGACCACTTAAGGTCCAGGCAACCTTTGATTTCACTGCCCATGGTGCAGCTTTGTCTTCTGATTTCTTGAATTCGAAAGGGTGATGAATGTCGTAACAGTCTTGTCCAAGAATCACTTGAACCTTGTTTAGATTGTAGCTCTGATTTGGCAAGTTCCTCAGATGCAGATAGCGATCTTTCCACCCTTGCAGATCTACAATCTGGTCACCAAACTTCAGTTTCTCGTGCACATATAATTGCGCTGTTGTCAACGGTCGAGGCTTCTCATGCGCTGAAACAGCTATCGGCACTATTTCAATCTTGACATCTTGTGAGCCATGGATCCCTGCTACTGATAAAGTCGTTTTTCAACCTTGTAGTTGAAGTTTAGACACCACTGACTTGACCACAAACGAAATCGAGTATCCTAAATCACACATTGCTAGTACATTTAGGCTTAAGTCTCTGTTTGTCAGCTTGATTCGCACCACTGGGTGTCTTCCTTGAGGGATGTTAGTTGCTACTGCCGTTGTAGCATCTGACACATTCTTTGTAGTATCCTTCTTCGGCAAGTCGTTGTGCAAAAGTCTGTTGTGTCGCCTTCCACAGCTGGGTACACTACATGTCCTGCTTTTGCAGTCCTTTGACATGTGACCTGATCTCAAACAATTGAAACACAGTCAGAACTTCTGGACATGCTCTCTTCGTTCATTTACCTTCATTGATTTTAATTTTTTACACTTCCAAATGGGGCGTTGTCCATCCTTGAAGGGAGATTCAGGATTCTTGGGTTTGCTTGATTCTTCAGCATTTGAAGAAAAGGTACTCGTCTTCGGCTTATCACGGCTTTTAAATTTATTTCTGTCAAACGAAGAGTTTGTCTGTGCTAACAGGTTTTCATGAATTAGTGCTTTGCAGGCAAGCCATTCTTTGAATACAATCAAGTTGCCTCTCAGTAGTCGACGGTCTTGCATGTACTGCAACCACTGTTCTCTCAGTTGAGGCGTAAGTTTTCTCGTTGTTAAGTTTAGCCCTTCTTCTGATTCTAGGTCGGATGTGTATCCAAGTTGAGTCAAAGTGTTTACCACATTTGTAACCACATTTGCAAATTTGACTTTGATTGTAGATTCGTCTTGCCAAACTGGAGGATGAGTATGTATTTTTTGAATTGCGCGTTGACTATGACATCTGATCTGCCATACTTCTCACAGAGTATATCCCAAGCTTGATAAGTATGATTGTGAGCTGAATCCCACTCCTGATGTTGCCGCTTTCGCTTGACCCATGAGATTGGTCTTCAAGTATTGCATCTTTTCAGTATCGCTTATTGGCTTTTGATGAACAACAACATCAAAAAGGCGCGACCACTCTGGCCACTCCAGGGAATCTCCTGAAAACTCTGTCAGTTTTAGTTTTGCCAACCCACTGACACCATTGCTTGGTACTGGTTGGTAAATGACTCGGGGAATGGTTTGGTTCAGTGTTCTGCTGTTTTTGCTCTCGGCAGACCTGTTTCGACAGTTGTTGGTGGGACTCTGACTCAAGTTTCTGTCTTGAATTGATGACGTTCCCTGCTGCTGAAACGTCGTCCTTGTCAACGGCGCTGGTGGTTCCGTTACTCTAATTGCTTTATGAATTTCGGGTTTATTGAGAACGCTCGGTTCTCTCAGACGCGTTGAGAAAAGTCCTTCACCCGGTTGGAACAGTTGGCTAATTTTCGTGTAGGTGGTGAAACGTTTGTCAACTCTGTCCTGTGTGAAATTCGGTGATAACAAAGTTTGGAGATAGTGGCCGTCTAGGGACAGACTGTTGAGCCCTTGATTCTGCCCACCTGGCTGTTTTTTCATGATTGCGTCTTGACCAACACTTTCACTCTCATCTGCCACTGATCCATATGCCCTTGAGCTTCCTTTGGTCAGCTCAAATTTCAGACGTCTTTGTTCTTCGTCGGCCTCTGCTTTCTTTCTTTCGTTTTCAAGGGCCCGCTCATTATGTCGCAAAAGTAATTCGTCTTCTTGTAGTTGCATTTGTAGAGGTAAATCTTGTTCTTGTTGTTGTTGTTGTAAACGTAACCCTTATTCTCGTTGCTGTTGTTGTAGCTCTTGTTCTCGCTGCTGTTGCAGTTGTTGCTGTTGTAATCGTAATTCTTCTTGCTGGCGCCGAGGTTCTATTTCTTCAAGCTCCTGCTCTGACTCCAACTGCCGCTCTTGCGGTCCTTGCTCTTGTTTCGTTCCTAGCTCTTACGTTTTCGAAATCCATTTCGTCATTCTGTTGCCCTCTCGATAATAGCGAGTTGGCGATACTGTGTTGTTTTGTGCTTCCGTGTGTAGCAGAATGCTTGGAAGAGACCTCGACGTTTTCTGCCGCGTTTTCTCTTGCTCCACTTCCTCTATCAATTACAGTTTCGTTTGAGTTTTTATCAACAGCCGGTGCGGATGAGACTAACGATGTTTGATTTCCACAGTCCTTGCTGTGCCTGTACAGCTTGATCAGGTCTTGATAGTGACCCCTAAATGCATGAAAGCCAAAAACTCTTGGGTGTGAAATTCTCGCCTTGTTTTTTGAATCCATTCTGTGTACTTTTCATCTAGCTCCTCCATCTTTTTTACTAGCTCCTCCATTTGATTACACAATGTCTGTTTTTCGGAGTCGCTTAAGTTTTCTGTCTTCAATTTTTTTTCCAGCTTCGACAGTTCATTAAAAATTGGTTTATGAGCTTCTGCTAATTTGCATGCTCGTAATGTGTGTTTCCGACACTCGACAAATTCAGGGCGGTAACATTCAATGACTCGGAGAAATTGCACTTTTTCATCTACCCATCGCAAAATTTTACTCTTTTCTTCTAACAAATGCTTGGTGTCACTGTCGAAATTTTCAAAATACTTTGGTTTTAACAGTAACCTCTGCTGTTATCTGTTTTCCTCGAGTTCATCGTTATTTCCGAAGAAACATTGATATGCTCTTTATGTGCACACTGACTTTTCACATCAGCAAGTTGTCCGTCAAATGTTTTGAGCAAATCAGCTTGCTCTATTTTTAGTATCTTGAGTTGGCCTGACATCTTGTAGTCAGCCGTTTTCCAATGTCTATCGGGCTCTTTCCAGCCATCGTAAAGATTTCGCTCTGGTCCACCAAATTGATTCGAAGATTCGTTGCTGTTCCCGTTATTGTTGTCCGGGTCGACGGACCAAATGTTGCGGCTGCTCAAGAATCTCAGCGGAACCGATATATCACAGCCTGATTCTCGAGCTTTACGCCGGCCTGGTTCATCACAGGGTTCGATTGACTAAGAATCCCGTCGAAATAATTAGTCTCTCGGACGCATCAAAGGACTGAGGACTGTAACTTTAATTTTGTTGATTAAAATTAAGAAAGTCCTTAGTGATAATCTATGTTCAATCTCGTGCTGAAGTTTGTAAGGCTACAGTCAGTAGCTTGTATTGTTGCTAACTTCTCGCTTCACAATAAATAACAAAATATCAAAAAATGGCAATTTTGCACCATATAAATGCTATTAGCCACAATTTTGGGTCTGATGCAATAACGTTCTTTGGGTCCCTGAGTAGCTTAGAAGTAACCCTAACCGTGTACCATAACCTCGGGTTGCTCGGGTTTTCCCTTCCAAAAATTGGAGGTTGTACAAAATTTTGGTCCCAACTTGTAAATTTTCAGTTTTGACAATTTTTGAGTTTTGACAAATTCTAAGTTTTTTAAGTTTCAAAATTATTTCTTGCTGTCTGATGGCTTTTGTAGCTGATTTGAAGTGGCGCCAAGAAACCTTATCAAAGTCGTTGCTGGATGAAGACTGCAATAAGGGTTGCTTCAGTAATAACGTATAACATGATCGCAGTTTTCATTGTTTTAGACCCTTGACTATCGAGAACCAATCATCAAAACTGATTTTTTCTGAGCAATTATTGTATTTACTGAAAGAACATTGTTGTGGTTTTCATGGGGTTTAGCAGAACTGAGTGCAAAAATCTGACCACAGCCGTATTCGATTAAAAAACAGTCACTTCCGTGTTAAATTTATCATCGACGAGCACTAGCACTTTAACATCAAAGAGCTCGGCAAAGTGAACTAAAAAAATGAACTATCCAAAATCTGATAAAAATTAATATAAGCTCAAGGTTAGATGGGTCTGATATGGTCCTGGTTTTGTCTCATTGTAGGTGGTTTAGAACAAAAACCATCAACTGAGCTATGGGGAAAATAGGTTTTTGAGCTGGACACATCTAATTTTAGCGTAAAATTCCGGTATATTGACAAGTAAAACTTGAAATAAACTCTTATCATCCTTAATTTTTAATAGGGGACGTGTTAGAATGTGTCTATACTGTTCATCAATTCTTTTAAGTACGCGATGCTTTCATATACTATACCGGCAATTTTTTTGTCAGCATTTAGCTTTTTTTCTGATAAATTATTCGAAGCCAGGTAACCTAAAAAAACTAAAAAACTTTGTGTTTTAGTGCCCTCAAACTTACCCAAAAAAATTTTTTAATTGAAAAATGGTTGCAGTGCAAACAATAAAAATCAGCCTGCCTAAAAGACTTTAAGCAGGTTGCAGTTGTTTATCAGTACCTTTAGTTATGTATTTATTTAGAAAATTATCGCACCCTATGAACTAGTCGACTTAAACCTTGCGGGACAAATTGCTTTACTTTGTAAATTTACAAAAATGTCGTCATCCCAGAACTGCTATTTTAACTTGTTTGTTCTGACATTTATTTTTGCTCACAATTTCACTCGGGCATCAGAATGGGATCCGGTGCCTATTGATAACAGGTGAGACACTTTTTATGCATCACAACTTGAATCTGCCCGAGTTGACAATCATAGAAATACAAGGAAATATATGGTTTCTAGTTGTCATACGAGACAGGACATTTTAGATTCTTAGTAAAAAAACGGGATCATATTGGATTTCTTTGGTTCCATAAAAGGATCTTATTAGAAAATACGTTATAATCATGTATGATGGATTTTTGTATGACTAAAAGGAATTCGCAACCTAGGTGGTTCACACCTACAGTTGTTAAAACATCTAAAAGAAAAACGGAAGATGTTTATGGCCAACAGTGACTCCAGTTACAAGGTGTGGAACAAAGTCACTCAAAAACATTATCCCTGAGTTTACCAAAGTATAATTTCATTTGGATGTTTCTCCTTATGCCCCCAACAAATCTCCTACATCCGCTTTCACGAAATTATAGTCCCCTGTTGTTGTATACTTACTTCAATTAGGTGGGGTGTCTCTAGTGCAACCCGGGTCGAGGTGTCCCGGCTAAAAATCGCTAAAAAGATGTAAGATTTGCGGTGAATTTGAGTAAAAGTGTAAGATTTGCGTTCAAAGCGTTGAATGCGGTGAAAAAAAACTTTTAAGCGGTGAATTTTTTTTTCACTGCTTAAGCGATGAAAAAAAAATTTACCGCAACGAGCAGAATGCGGTGAAACAATTTTTCAGCGCTACCAGAATTCGACGGTGAAAAAAATTGACCCCTCCCAGCAGAATGCGGTGAAAAAAAATTTTCACCGCTAAAATCGCAAATCTTACAAATATTCACCGCTAATTTCAACACTTATCCTAAATACACAGGAAATATCTTTGCGCTAAGTGACAGATGACGCAGTGGAATTAGAAGTTGTTTACATGCAGGAGGTGAGAGGTTCAAACCCGTGTACGGCAGTTTCCTTTTTGTAAGAAATCCAGTGAATGCGGTGAAAAAAAATTTCACCGCTAAGAACCGCAAAAATTCACCGCATTCAACGCTAAAAGATGCGTGCGCTTTGCGGTAAAAAAAAGTTTTTGTCACCGCTATTCAACGCTAATCTTATATTTTTTTTAAACCCGAACTTCGACCCGGGAAGACTCTCAAAAGATTATATATAATCATGCCAGAGTTTTGTACCACTCTTTCAAGATCGTGCAACAAAACCGTCCTTCTTGCAAAATTCTTGAAAGATAACCGTCTATTATTCAAGACTTTTTTGAAAAAGGAAACATATTGAACATTGATAAGCCAATATTGTATCTTTATTTTGGAAAGTTGATGGTTGATGTCAGAGCATTAACGTATGCTACTACTATAGGTATTGATAATGTGAAGAGCTGAAAAACAAACTAATCAATGAGCTCTTGAGAGATTTGAGAAGAAGTGGCAGATTATATAGGATTATATATGTAGATCATTTTCCTGGTCAAGCAGAGTGATTTATGTAAAAATTTGCTTGCTACTCAGCTTTAAATTTTCTGTAACAACGTTTTACAGGCGACGAGTTAACAAAAGGTAAATTTCAACAGATATTGTTTCATAAAAACTTCGAATTTCAACATCCTTATTTCAACAGTTTAGACTTCTACTTCTGTTTAGGAGATTGGTTAGAATAAATGTATTTTGGCATTAAAAAGTGTGTTCAACTTGTCACTTACACATAAAGGCCGAGAAATATTACTGAGAATAAAAGTGATTATCATGCAATAAAAGCAATGGTCTGATACCTTCATCTTTAGAAAATTCTAAAAAAATGATCATGTCGGAGAACATTCACAAAAAAATTAGATTCACGGTGAAGTTGTCAAGTAAATCCAAGAAATTGTTGCAACTAAAACTTGGTTAGATTCAGCTGCTGTAGAGCACTGTCTCTACAATAATTAGACCAATTAGTTTTTAATTAATTAGCCCTTAATTAGTTTTTAATTGTTTCGACCCTCTTGAGGGGGGAGAAACTATATACTCAAATGGGTTTTTTTGTTCAGTCAATTTTCGCCAATCGATATATTCATCGTAGAGAGTTGAGACTGGTATCATTAGAAAGCTCGTCCAGCATAGAAAATGGAATTAAAAAGATTTTTTAAATTTTCGTTTTCTACAGGGAGTTATCGATGTTTAAACTTCTGAGAAAAATAGTGTGAATTCACGTTGTTTTTATTCACAATTTCCGAAATTTTTGCCTAAATTTTTGGTCAATTTTGCTAAAATTTGATAAAATTTTTAAGAATAGTGTGGATGATTTTGTTTTCAAAGACAAACAAGCATTGTTGATTATTTTGATTTAATGCTTTTGGTCAAAAATTCTGGATAAATATTTCAAAATTCAGCCTTTTTCATCAAAAATAGCACGAAATAAGCTAGACTCAGAAGGGGGCTATTCCTACATCAATTTCCGCTAAAAGTGCCCTGTAATTAAAACTTTGCTGTTTTTTGCTTACTTTAATCGTTGATTATCAAAAATGCAGAATTTATTTTTGAGTCTTCAACTAACAAATTATCTATATCTACAACATTTGAAAAATCAATTGTTCCTAATTGATAATAGGCATTAGCAGGGCTAGTTTTGGGCTAATCTTGGACTGTTACAATCCAAAAAGAAATCGGATTGTAATCAGTCGGTCTTTTTTAAAAAAAAAGACCTTTTTTTTAATAATAAAGAACAAAACATATCAAATCAAAGCTCAGGAATGATAGGTACAATCGGCTTCCTAAGCAGCGCCAAGCTATTGCTTTAGTTTTTTATTTGAAAGTTTATGGTTCTTTCGACTTTTAAAGATGATTGATTTTTGAATAAATAATGGCTTAATGAAATTTTCCTTTACTTTTTTAATTAATTTGGTCAACTTCTAGCTTTGTGTCAGCCAAGAAAGAAAGCTTCTTCGTTCTACTGATTTAAAATTTAGTCTCGATTGCGGATTTAAGCCTGAAGTTATTCTTTTCTGGCTTTCATACTGCTAGAGCTCAGATTTTTTTTTGTTTTTAGATATTTGTCGGTTTTTCAGGTTTTCTAGTTTTGTCACATTATCACATTATTGACAGTTCTCATATCACATTATTAGCGTTCCAAAATAGGGCACAATTGAACATATTAAAATCCTGAAGGATAATGATTATCGTTTTAACGGCCTGGACTCTTCTTTCTTGGAGAAGTTAATTGAATTTTTTAATTTTGTCTTTAACTGTCATTTTTACTTTGTCATTTAGGTAGTATGAAATTTCCTGTATAGTGTTAGGTTTCATTGGTTTTCCAAGGAGGAATAGACGATATTCTGGTAATAGTATATAGCTGATGGCTTTCATGAGTTTGAAAACAATCGTTTTCCAAAACTAAAAAAAAACTTTTTAACTTCGCAATTTTGTTCTCTTTATTTTTCTTCTTGTTACCCAATCTCGTTAATTACAGGTCAAATATGACATTATGGGTGTCAAAGAAAGGTGTCAAAAGGGATTGACGTCCCAAAATCTATTTTTTAAAAGAATTCGTTAAGACCCTACTGGCTTCGACACCGGTTTTTCACAAAAAAAAAGTAAACTAATTTGATTTTTGTCATTTTTGACGTTCTTTTTGTAGACGCAAGACATATTCTGGATAATTGCAGGTCTCAAGGGCTCCCTTTGGATGAATAAACGGCACTATTTAAATATTCTGAAATTAATGTCTTTCATGACTTTGGATATAATTTTTTTTCTAAAAAAATCAAAATTATTACATACTTTTGCCTTTTTCTCTTTTTTGTCTACTTGTTACCTAGTCTCACTAACGAATGGCCACGAACTACATTATCGGTGTTTGAAGAAGGCGCCATCGAATATATTTTGAGGGCCAAAATATGGATTGATGGTTTTGACAGCGTTTTCTGGCAAGTTTCAATTGAATTTTTGTTTGTTAATTTTTGTTGTTTTTTTTGTTGTTTTTTAGCCGCTTAAAAGATTGAATAAGGACAAGTCCTAATGCCCTTATATATAATCATTGTTAATCGTAAACCTTTTGTGATTTTTTACTTGATTTCTAATGGTATTCATTACTTTGAACTTAATTGTTTAAAAAAAATAAACGAATTTTTGTTCTTCTTTGTCTAATTGTTACCAAACCTTTTTATGGACTGGTCCCTTATCTTTTCTGGTGATTTATAAGTTGTTTTGTTTAGTTTTAGGTTTATCTGATGTTATGTTGACTCTGTTATTAAATTTTGTTTTTTAAAACGGACAATGTTTTTGATGTAATTAATGTTTGTTGTTGTTGTTGTTGTTTGATTTCGCTGTTCGTCTTGACTCGCTTTCTTAATATTGACATATCACAGCAATCTATTGCATCAATTTTCACTCCATCGAGTTATTTGCTTTGGAGGCTATCTTATCGTTCATACACAATTTTTTTGAAAAATACTTGGGCTTTTTTAGGTTTTTTGGATTCCCAAAAAATAATTTTTGGGTTTTTCTATCTGTTCCTCATTTGGTAGACAATTATGCCAAAATTGTGGATGGGCGGGGTCGGAACCTTATGTGCCATCGCACATTACCGAGCCGCTTTGTTAATTAATTAATCACATTAATTAGCCCTTGTTTTTCTTAACATCCCTTTCTCTGTGCCGCTTTTGTTGTTAATTATTGGCAAAGAAAAGAAGGTAAAAAATTAACTGGACAGCAACCTATTTGCGAAAGGTTGAAATCTTTTACTTTTGCTATTAGTTTTGAATAAGAGACATTTGGTATTGTGGAGAGTTGAACAATGCGAGTTGTTGAGTTGAGAGTTGACCATGGTTTTGTAAACATTATATGCGACTAATGCTAGCTTACCAGCGGTGTACTGCTAACTGAAACTTAGTTTTTATTGGAATGATTGTTTTGCCTTTCATTTGGGCTCCAATTAAAATTAGAATTCTTTTGATCTAACTAATTTAGGCTTGCTTTTTTAACTCGCCCTTCTTTGTGCCGTTTTCCTTGTGGACCACTAGGAGACAAAATAGGTTAACCGAAGAACAAGTGAAGAACAACCTAACTTTATCCTCTTGTACAGAATTTTTGATCTTTAAGCATTTACCAATTGAAGTGTAAAGCTAATGAGAATAGAACTTAACATTTACATATAAGGCAGAGAAAATTTTGTAAAACAAAAGTGATTTTCTTGAAGGAATTGCAATCTTTTGTTTATCATTCTATCGGACAATGCGGAGAAATTTATCACATCAAAATTTGCAACATGACAAGTATAGACAAGGAACGGTCGTAGAGACAAATTGAAATGCTACTAAGACTGACTTAAAAAGAACAAATTTGGAAAGGCTCACAATTTTATCACGTTCGAATCTTGCAGCTTGACAAGTAGTGACAAGAAATGGTCGGCTATAATATCGAGATAACCAAAACACTAAAGGAAAGCATACAAAAGTGCTACCAAGATTCAACTAAAAGTAAATAATTTCAGATCGTTTACCGGCACTCATTTTGACCAAAGGATTACCTCATGATGTCGAGTCTTGAACGGTTTTAACTGGAACGATTGTGATATATTTTACCTGAAGCCCTAAATAACATTAAGTTTCGGTTGATCAATATAATTCGCATTTCCAATTCAACCAGCGTTCTTTTGTTCTTTTCTTTAATAATCATTAGCAGTACAAAAATTAGCAGAAGGAACTAATTACAAAATTCAAACATTTTAAAATTGTTTTTAGATTGAAAGAATTAAAATTTGGCGTCGTTGAGAATTGTGTTGAGAATCTTTTACAAATACAGCAAAAAAAATTTTTTTTGGAAACAAAATTGGTTGTCAAGCACTAATTTGATTACTACAGTAGGCGAATTTTCGCAAACATTTACGTTGACGTTGGAGTCTGAAAAAATGAAATAAAGCATCCTTGAGAAATGAGCTTATCGATTACAAATGCAGCAGACAAAGCATATTGAGGAAAACATCGATTGTCACACAGTATTCGCAAAGATTTGATAACCATACTTTTTGAAAAATCCACGAATTTGCCAAGTAGGAATACTGTAGAAAGAGAGTTCGGGAGCATTTCAAATGCGACTAAGATTTATTTAAAAAAATCGGCCACTGATCGCTTTCTGTATTTGTTCCGACGAACTGATTAGCTGATGATGTGTGTTGTGCAACTTTTTAAACGCAAATGATTGCTATGTTTTACCTGAATGTTTTACCCTCAAAATAGCAATTAGATCTGATCCAAAAAATGCACACTGGCCATTTAGTCTGCGTTCCTTTACGGGTTCCTTTAACGCGTTCTTTATTAAATCATTAAGAAAACAAAAACGGTTTCAAAAACAATAGGATAACCTATTTGAAAGATTTCAAACTAATTAAATTAGTTTTAGTTAATTTAGTACCTACACATGCAGGCTAAGAAAAAAATCTGAAAGTAGGAATAAATTTCATGCCAAAATGTCATGGTTTAATAGTTACTCTAATAGTCGATTCTCAAAAACTTGTGGCCAAAATTGATTGGCCACTGGTCGCTGATTTTTTAGACCAATTGACTATCTGTGGCTCTATTTGTCGTAACTGATATATGAAATTAGTATTTTCCCAAAAAGGCAGAGAACAATTTCACAGAAGAGAGGTAATTGTCAGAAACTAATTGCATGTATTGGTTAACAGATCTATTTGACAAGTCACAAAAAATTTCCACCAGATAAGGATGCTACAGCCTAAACAGGGACAAGAAAACGTCGAAAAATATATTGGATTCTAAAAGAAAACAGCAATTTCTAATGCGACCAAAACTAAGTAAAATGATCAGCGGCGGATTGCTAGCAAAACTCATATATACCAGTTGATAAGATGATAATATTGTCTGTAGAATTGCCATAATTCAGAAACTTTTGATATCTATTATCTGGGGCTCAATTAGCATCAAAAATCTTTTTGATAAAAGTGAACTGCACGTGTTTTTTAACTGCCTTTCTGTTAACCGTTCGAATGTTAATCATTCGTAGAATTCAATTGGTTAAGGTCACCAATGTAACATCTTAATTTCAACAATTTAGACTTTCGTTTATGAGATTGGTTAGAATAACTGGATTTTGGCATTAACTAGTGTTGAACTTGTCATTTACACATAAAAACCGAGAACTATTTTTTTTGAAAAGAAAAATGATTGTTATGCAGCAACAGCAGTGGACTGACACTCACTCTCAAATTTAAAAAAAAATTTAAAAAAATGGAAGCAATAAAGTAAACATTAGGTTCAAGATGAAATTTTCAAGTGAATCGCATAACTGAAAAAGAATCTTTTTCAATAGAAATTGTTGCGACTACAACTTTGTTCGAGTGAACAGCTGTAGAGCACTGTCTCTACAATAGTTAGACCAATTAATTTTTGTATCACTTTAGCTAGCCCTTAATTTTTTTGTACATCCATTTCTTTGTGCCGGTTTTTTTGTTAATCATTGGTAAAAACAGAAAGTAGGAAACTAACTGGGTAGCAACCTATTTTGAAAACTTTGAAATCTTTTTTGCTATTATTTTTGAATAAGAGAGGTTTGGTATTGTTGAGAGTTGAACAATGAGAGTTGTTGAAAGTTGATCATAGTTTTCGTGCCATGATTACCAACGTCCGGAAGTGTATCTAGTTAACCAAAATTCAAAATTTATATGCGACTAAAGCTGACTTACCAGCGGCGCACTGATTACCGAAACTTAGTTTTAATTGGAATGATTGTGATACCTTTCATATGGGCTCCGAGTAAAATTAGATTTCTTTTGATCTGATTAACTTACACTTGCTTTTTAAATCGCGTTTCTTTGTACCGTTTTCCTTGTTGACCACTAGGAGACAAAATAGGTAAACCGAAGAACAAATTGAAAAACAACATAACTCTATCCTCTTTAAACAGAATATTTTGACTTTTTTTATTTAACAACTGAGATGTAAAGCTAATGAGAATAGTACTTAGCATTTCTTAGCATTTACATATAAGGCAGACAAAACTTTGAAATTACAAGTGACTGTCTTGCAATAATTGCAGCAATGTTTTACTAATCATTCTATCTGACAATGTGCAAAAATTTATCACACCAAAACTTGCAACATGACAAGTAGTGACAAGGAATGGTCGGCAATTATATCGTATTGCCGAAATACTATAAAAAACATTTGAAATGCTACTAAGATTGACTTAAAATGAACAACTTTGAAAATGATCAGAAGTTTTTCAGGTTCTAATCTTGCAACTTGACAAGTAGTGACAAGAAATGGTGGGCAATAATATCGAGCTAGCCAAAACACTAAAGGAAAGCTTTTGAAAATACTACTAAGAACGACTGAAAATGAACAATCTCAAATCATATAGAGCAACGGTTTTAATTGGAGCTCAAAATATGCTTAAACTTCTGATAATCCAAATGAATTGTATTTGCTTTTCAATAAGCGCTACTTAATCCTCTTTTCATTGTTAATCATTTGAAGTGAAATAATGTTTAAAAATTTAGAACAACCTATTTGCAGGAGTTCGAAAAGTTTAAAATAGCTTCTAGTGTGGAAGAACTAGTTTAGCGTTGTTAAGAATTGAACTTAACCTTTACACAAATGCTTTTGCACATTGATATTTATGCCGTTTTTATTGTAAATAGTTCGGTAAGATCAGAAATCTTGTGAGACGCATACAAAAATTATGTAGGATAATCGAATCAGGCAAAGTGGTGCAATGTTTCCGTCACAGGCAAGATTCTTGCAAGATAACCTTCGGAGTTCAACTACAGGTTGTTTTAGTGTTTTTTTATTAACACTTGATGACTCGCCATATAAACACAATTTACTGCGTCCAATTTTTGCACTGATTTTCTTTTCTCAGTTTGATTTCCATCGATGGATCAAAGATTTTTCCTGAAAATGCTTTAATGGATCATCGATGATTCGTGACTTTTTCTTTCACGATAAAAACACTGTCGATGATAAATATCTGATTTTTTTTGTTTACTGGATCGTTGGAAATCCATTGATTAGTAAATCTGATATTTATTGGATCAAGGGTAATTAATGCATGGGATACAAATGGTTTATA
This sequence comes from Convolutriloba macropyga, assembly GCF_964194025.1. Lineage (NCBI taxonomy): Eukaryota > Metazoa > Xenacoelomorpha > Acoela > Convolutidae > Convolutriloba > Convolutriloba macropyga. The sequence goes on from NC_134468.1 coordinate 12,707,889, forward strand.
GGAAACTCATCAAAAATAGGTCGTCGAAAAGTCAAAATCAATGAAATAATGTCGACGAAACAATGTCAAAAATAGTGCAGAATTCGTCAAAATTTTGGCGGAAATGATCCGAGTCTGAAAATTTAGAAAATAGGAAACACTTATCTTGTATTCGTCCAAAACGGTTTGGAATGTAAGTCATAATTTCGAAACAACGTTAGCACAGTCATGTAATCTTGCTTGGAACACGCTTTATGCAGGCTTTGAAATCTGGCCTTGTTTAAAGTGATCCTGGCTGTTTGAAATCGGGCGTTGCAGAGATCTGGAAATCTTAGTGTTAAAAGTGAGTGTTTCATATAGGTTATTTGACTCTGATAAAGTGACGTCAGAGTCACGTAACTTTGCTGGGAACATGAACAAGCAAGTTCGAAAATTGGCGCTGTACACTATGGTACCAAAAAGCTAACGTACACCTAACGATTTTTAAAAAGCAATACAAACATCAAATAATATAACATTTTGAATTCAAATTTGTTCTCTAATAACGCGTCTTTACACCTTTCGCTTTTTTTTAACGTCTAATGGACGGTTTGTATGGTTTTCATACAGGTTTCTCGCGACGTCTGGGTCAATTTCATTCCAAATTTCATACAGTTTTTCTTCTAAATTTTCCCAAAAAACTGCCTGTTTTCGTAATCATTGCTTCAAAATCGCCCATAAATTTCCAATAGGACTCAGATCAGGACTGTATGCTGGTCATTCCAGTACCTTCCACTCGTTTTCTTGGATAAAATTGCCGATAATCTTCGACGATTTATGCACAGGAGCATTATCTTGTTGAAAAATATGTCCAGGAAATGCATTTTTTCTTCGTAAATTGTCAAAATTTCCAAATAACCGACAGCGTATAGCTTGTTTGGACACTTGACAAGCAATTTCCGTCCATTTGATCGTATTGCACCCCGAAACATAAGTGATCGTTTGTCCGAACTCAGATTTTTTGTGTTTTTTTTCAAGAAATCTCACTCCATTTCATCGAAAAACTCTAACAGTTCCTTCGTTGGAGATGCGCACCCTTGTTTCGTCAGTAAAAACAACACTCTGCCGGAAAGAGAACAACTTTTTGAGCATATTGATACACCATTTTGAACGAAAACACTTGCTATTCTTCGTCGAACTGACTTTTTATGCAGCATTTCTTGAAAAAAAACACCATATTTTTTGAGAATTCGTCTAACTGTACCTCTGAAAATCGTATCGTAGCGAGAATAAGCGTTATGAACCACTTTAATGCGCTCCAGTGAGGTTTTAAGATCTTTCAAAACATCAGTAACTATCTTTTTTTCTGATTTTTTTGTTGTCAATTTTGGGTTTCTTCCGCTCGATTTTTGGGCCTCGAAACTGTTATTTTTCAAGTAACGTTTGTATGCATACTGTGCACTAGACCTTGATTTGAAGTTGAGTTTTCTGTATTTTAGACCATAAAAATCTCACATCTCGTAGCGTAATAACTTGGCAGACGGTGAAAGAACAAAGCGGTTCAAACATCTTTTCTGTTTGAGCGGAGAAAAGGAGAATGAAATTTCTCTTAGAACTTCTAAATTTCACACGTTTTTTCACGCCGTAGCGCAAATCATGCTTATGAACCACGAATAATGCTTTAAAGCAGAAATCATGCTGTATGCAGCTTTTTGGTACCATAGTGTGTATAGGAAAATCTGGTGGTTTTGGAGTATTTATTTGCAGCGATGTGACTGTTAAAAAGTTAGTCGGGTGTGTTTTAAGTACTGGTTAGGTGACTCAGCTTGAAGTCACTGAGAATTTGTGGCGTTCTGTGAGAAACACGATGCGGTTCGGGATAATAAGCTAGAATTTCGAAGTGACTTCTGAAGAGTCACGTAACCATGTTTAAAACACGAAACGAGCATGTTTTAAACTGACGAAAGCCAAAGGAAATCAACTTCTGGCTAAGTAGCAACCTCTGGCACTGCAGACTTTCGGCATGTTAAAATTGTGCACGTGACTGTTTTAAGCAGGATTATAAGACTCTGCAACAATTAATGCAAATTTTTTACCTAAATCTCGATTCGCTACACGGTTTTTGACAAGTTCCCGATTCTTTTATGTGACGTCATTCTCGTAAACTGTTCTACACCAATCAGATGTCTCGAACGTAAAATCCATTCTACTTGGAGGGTCTTCTTGCGCCTGCTACAACGCTAAGAATTGATTTTTTTTTCTCCTGTTCCCCCTTTCTTTTGGCAGCGCATTATTTTTCAGTCTACCCACTTATTAATTGCGATAATTGGCAACGTAGTAATTAAATCGAATTTTTACACCCCTCTCTTGTTGATTGGCCCTGTGAACCTGTGGTCATCAATTTACCTCAAAATGTTGTTATTTTGCACACATTTATGACAAAAAATTGGCGGGGGATAATTTTGCCGTTAAGATTTTCGATCTCTGTTTAGAACTTCTCTTTTTTCTGATGTCTACACTGGAGTTCAAGTAACTGATGAGCTGAAAATAGCGGCCGTTGTTAGTTTTCGCCTGGACTGTGCGTTGCTGTGTATTAGAACCAAAACTTGTGTCTCCTACAATTACTGCTATGCTAAAAAGTGCGAGTTAAACAGTTTCTTGATAAACGACAGCTCTGTCTCTGTCAAAATGGCCGGTAACTGTGTCTATGTTGGTCTGGTACCGGCCGAAAAAGAGTTGCAAACTTCGACAACAACAGAGGCGACAACAACAACATCAATAACCTCCAGCACCTCTGCTACAACTGCGACAGAAGTAACAACTTTAACAGAGGAAGCAACAAAGGCAATAACAGCGACAGGGACAAACGCTCCAACCAGTCAGTCACCAGCTGGGAAGAGCCTTTCTCCGAACCCAATTTCATCAACACTGGTAGAGATTTTTACAAAAATAAGAAAAAAAATATGTTTTTACAGAACTTAAGGCTGATACTGTTGCATGTGCGAAAAACAACTAAAATTTATTATGAAATCTTGTAACTCATACATGCCGTCGATTAGTATGCTATATTGGCACACATGCCTGAAAAGCAGTTGCTTCAAATTTGAATAACTTTCATTAAAATTGTTCTTGTTAATTGGACTATGGTCACAAGAAATAAAATTGCTTTTGAGATTTTACCCGACGTTTGCTCAAGAGTAGATCGGTGCCGTTGTTGAGTAACTTCCGAAAACCTCCCAGATCTTGGTTGGAGTTTGATCATGTTGCACTTTACACTTGACAGAGTACCTCCTGTGTAAAACTCTGCCGTTGTTATTGTCAGAAAAGCTTTGTTAGTAGCCCTAGCGGACTTAACCTCAAGTCTTAATCAGTAATGATTGAGTGAAAATGCACGTCTTGGATCAAAACCGTATCAGAGCTCTGATCATGTCCTTTTTTAGACTCAGCACGTCTTGAATCAAGCCGTACCATTCGGCAAGTCTTGCGTCATGTCTTGGTCACGACTTGACCATTCTTGTTCAGATTTGGCCAAGACTCGACAAGTCTAGAATGAAGTGTAGGGCACAGTTTTTTTTTGTGATGGTTTTCTTTCGTTTCGTAACAAAAGAAAAAGACCAATAATTAAACGGCTTGCCTTCAAAATTCTCCAAAAGGCAAACAGGCACAGGAAAAAGGAGTACTCCCAAAATTTCTCTAGCTAGAGAATAAAAACTTCTGATATTGCCTAAATATACCAGTCACGATCACTATTTTCTGCCCAATGAATTAAAATGGTTTTGGAGTGAGTTTATATGACTTTTTAATTTGATAGGTACTCGAGTCAGAAACAGTTTGAGCAAATTAACAGATTTCTTCCAAAAAATCTGAATAATATTAGCAAAATTTGAAACTCGTTTATTATAATAATATTGTCTCAAACTCTACTTTGTTTACTAACTGTAGAACAATCAAAACAATCAAAACAGAACGAATCTTGTTCAAGCATGACTAAAGACATGCCAAGTCTCGGCCAAAACTTGATTTAGACTTCGCAAGTCTTCACAAGTCCTAAAACTTGAAACAAGATATGATCAATGCTGGTTTGTCAATTCAAGAAGTGTATTTCGCTGGAGATTTACTGATCAAAAATTGAAACTCGTTCCGAGCTACTCATAGTGGTTTTGATGTATTAACAACAAACACACTTCTGTTTCTTTTTTCAATTTTGTTGCAATAAATTGTATCAGTTGGTTGTAGTCGATTCAGCCAGCTATGCAAAAACAGTAAATAGGTCCCAGAGTGGTTCAGCAACCAACAAGACGATAATGTTGATGATATGCATCTAATATGCCACATTTATTGTGTTTCATTTTCTTATGAAAAAGTTTTGTGAAACAAAAGCATGATTTGAGTAGACACAAATCTTGCAAGATGATTTCTGTCAAACGTGGACTTTGCGGATGACAAATTAATCTTAAATCATTACGTTTCAAACTGTATTTGCTCAATTAAAAAGACTCGCATTTCAATTTGTCACTGTTGACCTCAATGTCTGTCAATTACGCACCATTTAGACAAAATTTAATGAAAGCCTAATTGACGAGTATAGCATAAACTACTATACTGAAATCTACTATATAAGGTTAAAAAATTAAATGTGAATGGCTTGCTTTGTTATAAAATTGATGCACGGTAGAGTTAAAATACTCAAAATGATTTTAAAAAGGCTTTAAATGCCCCGATCGTCCGTTTCATCATAAATAACAAATCTAAATTGGGACACCCGACTTTCAACTCATTCATAAAAGACATAAGAAAAAATAGAATAATGACCAAAGAAATTTTAAGAACTTTCATTCAGATTTATAGAGAACTTACTTCTATAAAAGGAACTTCTCAGATATTGAATTTCGTCTCTACTAGGGTCCACCAACGCAACCTGGCGACGCTTCAGCTACCAACCTTTTCTCTCAACAGTCGTCCTTAAATTCACTTATTGGGCAACAACCAGATACAGTACCGAAACACATCGATTCACTTTTGCGAACCATGTGTCAGTTTTTCTAATCAACGTTGTTTCACAAAATAATGTTCCAACTTTCTCTATATACTCTATATAATGTTTTATATATATATATATATATATATATATATATATATATATATATATATGTTCAGTCCGGAATATATATATATATATATATATATATATATATATATACATGTATATATATATATATATATATATATATATATATATATATATATACATATATATATATATATATATATATATATATATATAGATATATATACATTCAGTGCGGGAGTTACTGAAATAAGCTATAGGAGTACTGAGGACAAAAACAAAGTTAAAAAATTTTGGACAATGTTTTGTTTCATCAGTTAACTTATTAGAAGAACTTTTTTAAGCTTTGAAAAATTGAAATCTGGGAAGACTCTTGCAGGATTCTTTCAAGATTTGACTTCTAAATTAGTCTTTTTTCACAAGGGATCTGAACTTTCTCCTGATTGGCTGACGTCTAATAAAACATTTTAATATTTTTTTGAGTAGCTTTTGCTCTAGAGAAACTGCTTTCAAGTCTTTTAGGAATGAAAAATTTTTCAAGATTCTTGCAAGATTCTCGGAAGACTTTGATTTCCTCTAGGACATCTATGAGCTATAAAACCTGTCCTATCGTCAGAATCAGTAGTTTAAATTACTAACCCGAGCTATAAACGTCAATTTGAATTTTTTGGCAATGTTTAACTCATGCAAATATTGCAAGAATTGAATCCGCTTATAACTAGGGATTTCTGTTTTCAGTTGACCAGCAAATCAGCTCCCATGGTTTGGACAGTAATTAAAACTTTTGGCAGTTTTTTTTAACTAATTCCTATGTCGAAAAGATTTGAGGTTAATCTCTGCTAAAGATTTTACCTCTATTTTCCTGAGCAAAATTTTTCAATTTGCCTGCTTGTCAAATAAGTTTAAAAAAAGTTTGTATATGGTTGACCTTCGGAACCGCGAAGAGTTGAATTAAGGTTGAAAGTTGGAGTCACATAATTCATGAGTCGATGTGTGAATAAAGATGGATGCTGATCAATTGAGGTCAACAGTTCCAGGTCTAACAACAACAACAGCAACAGCAGCAGCAGCAACAACAACATTCAAACCAACGACAACTCTTTTAGCGTCAACATTGACAACAACAACAACGACAACAACAGCTATAACAGTAAGAAGCACGCATGACCCTACCACTCAAATAACAACTGCAATTGCCACTGGTACCACAACCCCACTTGTCATAATCCCAGAATGGGGTGAGTGGATATTAGCGGGTAGCTTTAGTCACGAAACAGTCGACGGAAAACTTGAGTTAAGACGTACAATAACTCGCAACTGTCAGAACGCTCAGAATGAACAAACAATTGACGTGAACATTTGCGATGGCATCCAAACAGCACAGGAGATTCTTTATGGTCCCATATCTAGTAAAAAGTGGCATAAGGCGGCAGCTAAATGTACAGCTGAGGGAGGATTTATTTGGGGCGATATTGATACGATTGAAACGACGGATAATAATCTTATTAACCAAATCACAGGCAATTGTTCCTTTTTAAACCAGCAGAAATTAAACGCACGCAATTCTTTTTCCGCAACCCCCAACCCCCAACCACCCCCCCCCCCCCCCTCCCGCCACCCACACATACCAACACATACACACACAAACACACCTGCGCGCACGCATACGCCTTCTTGTTAAATTTTGTACTCACAGCACAATCATCTTTATTACAGCAACAAATCTTTACCTAGTCAACCCGGAGTGCCCACTGCTGTTTTCCCTGACATTGTGGCCTACAACAGAAAAGATTGAGACAAAATATCCACTCTTACCCGGCACTGCTGGTACCTTGACGATGATATCATTGCTGAAACAGAAACCGAACTAAACGAGGCTTTAGATATACTAGCTGTCTCGGGCAAAACTTTCGGCTTAGAACTCAGAACAAACAAATGTGAGGTGTGGTCAAAAGGAGCCTGAACACGGTTGATAGGAGAATGAAAAGAAACAGTAAAGAGGGACTTGAAGTACTGGGTGCTGCGATTGGCTCCCCCGGATTCGTTGCTTCTTCGCAACAGAAGCGTATTTCAAAGATCGCAAAACTACTGGAGAACTTGAAGTACATAAACTACACACATTGCTCTTTTCATTATACGTAGTTGCTTGGGCGCACCAAAAATGTTTTATTCAATGCGCTGCAATTTGCCATCGGAGGAAGCCGTAAAAATTTTTGAGGAATTTGACTTTCTTCGAAGGTCTATTTTCGAGAAAATACTGGGTAAAGTCTTGTCCAATGAGTCATGGCATCAAGCTTTTTGCCTATCAATGAGATCCGAATATGAGTCAGACGAGCGTCCGAAAAGATAAAAGGAGCCTATATCGGTTCGGTATCGCAGTCTGCCACATTGGTAGAATTTTTATCTAGCCAAATTCCGACAGCAGAACACACAAAAATAATTGGTGAAGTAAATGGTTTGTCAATATCGCAGCTTACTTAAAGCAAAATACAGGAAATCTTTGATAAAGTTGCTCTGAATAAATTAATTAAAAACAAACATCCGATAGCCAAAAGTACCAATTATTGTCACTCTCTCTGTCTCAATCAGAAGCCTGGTTATCGGCAGCTCCCATACCAGCTTTTGGCCTCCTTCTTCTGCCCAACGAGTTTCGTGCAGCTGTGCAGTACAGAGTTCGCGCTACCATGTTTGAAATAGAAAGGCAGTGTCCCTATTGTAAAACAGGACCGTTAGATACACTCAATGGTCATGCTGTTACATGCCATGGCAGGTGCGATATAATTTCGCGGTATGACCGGCGGAGGGATCAAATTTTGTCCACTTCCAGCGCTGCCAACCTGCCGCCAGTTGGCGAGAAGAAAAACTTGATACCAGTAAAAAAAAATTCTCGATCTTTATTTACGTTGTTGGTCTGCTGGACAGCCAGCAGCTCTCGATGTAACCATAACATCAGCACTGCAACCCAGTATTAAATCAATTGCGATAAGGACGTCTGATTTTTCATTGAGGACTGCTGAAGAAGGGACTTTCGAGAATTATTCTCAGAAATGTGCCAGCATAGGTGGTCAATAATTTCACATGGCATTTGAATAATTTGGTGGTTTATCTGAAATGGTGAAAAAGACATTGAAACGAATAGCTTTACCCACTGACAACAGCAGTTGGAACCCAGTTGATTTGTCGGTTGGATTTAGGAGATTTTTTCCAATCAGTTTTAGTCACACTAATACGAGGAAACGTTATAATGCTGATAGCAAGAAGTGCAGTCCTGTGAGCCCGTAGCAAGAGCTGGCTACGAGATGCCAACAGTGACAGAAGCTACCTTGATCTCTTACCGCCCAACGAGAAGGGGTAGTGCCCAAAATTAATAGTTTTTTTTGCCCAAAAAGTGCGGAGATTTATAGAAGCTGAATAGATTGAGTGATAATATCGCAGAATGATTGCTTCAATTTTCAGGCTGAACTACTATGTCACCCAATGGGAGGGTACTTGATTTATTATTTGATTCTTCTCTGCTCACTCAACGAAAGGGGAGTTGAACAAATTGCCTGAGTAACTGGAAATACGGAAGCAATTGATAAAATTAAAGAACAGTAGGGGACGGTAAACTCAATTAGTAGACTGTTGATTTTAATTAGAACCATGTCAGCAACAAGCTAAGTAATATGTTTTGGTTATAACTCCATGCTGATTGAGTAGAATTGGTTTGCTCTCACTAGCCTAGAACATTGGTTGAAAGAGCTCAAAAATGGCAAGAGCATTTCTTTGGCAAATAACACCTCCCGCTCTATTCTTCCAACTAATACCCTTATGCAGAAAAGTATTAATCAAGACGAGATCTGTGGATTTTTGGTCCGGTATATGATGAATGGTTGATTTTTGAAATAATTTCATAAACAGAATAAACAAAATGCGAAAACCTAGTTTTATCAGTTTCTGCTTAATCTAAGTCTGTTAATAATAACAAAAATTTTACGGATCCGCCTCTTAAAAGACATTACTTAAATGATAGAAATAATTCATCTTTTATCAATTCAAATTGTTTCCGAAAGCCCATCATTGACCTCATATGGAATATTCTCGGATTTCTATGCGGGTAAAGTAAAAAATCGTAGAGCCCATTGCTCTTCTATGAAAAGATGAAATAGTATGTTTGGGCCAGAAATACGCAATAACCCAAGTCAAAAACGGCACCTTTAGATATTAGGAGAACCAGTCAACCGTAAATGGTCTTTTCTTTTGCTGAACAAATAACTTTCAGAAAGACAATTGCAAATAGTTCTTGATTGTTTACTATAATTTCATTTATACGTTTGAGAGCAATAGATTGTCCAAAGCTAAAGAGTTGCCGAAGATTTTCATCAACCTAATTGTGGTTGAGTTTTCACTGCGGTCAGTGAAAAGAATGGCAAGACGTCTGATTATCCGTCTTTCACGTCATTGTTTTCCAAATCTTTATATTATCATTATGCTTGTCTAGGTATATAAATTTGCCGACATTTCTAAGTTTTTCATCAATTACTTTGTCAGCTCATGGACATGGAGTTACTGATTGTTTTAATTTATATTTTGTCCGCCTAATTTTGCGTACGAGTAAAAGAAATATTAAAAAAAACTAAAATAGCTTCTTTGTTTGGTTATCAAAACTTTGTGGAATACATTTGATTGTCACTCCGCATGCAAGGGCGCAATATCGAATCACTGGCTGCACATGTGTTTTAATTACTCGATCCAAATGGTGCATTGATTTTTAAAATTTTTTCAAACGGTAAGACACAGCTGTCATTAGTTTCAGTTTCACAAAATAAAGAAAAACAGTTTATCTAAATTTTAGAACACTATCACCAATGAATTCTATGTTTTTGAACATGTTCAAATTTTTTTTTTTGGTATCAGTGTTCATCGAAGAAATGCTGATGCCCTTGCCACGTTTTTTTGTCGAATGGCCATACTGCGTGTTTTTGTATTACAAGTTAGCTTATTGCGATGTATCCACTTTGAAAACTTATTTTCAGCCAATTTTATTGCGATCTGTTGTTGTTTTGGTACTTTTGGTTTTCATTACTTTTTTATCAACATACAGAGAGAATAACAGCGTCAATTGATTTTGCTGACGTTTGTCTTGTATTTAAGTCTTAATTGAGATGAATACTTCCTCCTCAATCTATAACTGAGTCTCAGAAAAAAAAAACAATTGCAAATGTTTATTGATTGTTCACTAATAGTTCATTTAAACATTTGAGAGCAAGAGATTGTCCAAAGCTAATAGGCTGCTGAAGAGTTTCCTCAGCCTAACTTTGATTCAGCTCTCACAGTGCAGTCAGGGAAAAGAATGAGAAGACGTCTCATTATCCATCTTTTCACACCAATTTTTTCCAAATCCTTATTTTAATAATATACTTGTCTAGATATATAAATTTGGCGACATTTTGAAGTTCTTCATCAATTATCTTGTTAGCTCATAGACATGGAGTTACTAATTGTTCTGGTTTAAATTTTTTCCGTCTAATTTTGCGTACAAGTAAAAAAAATTAGTAAAAAATCTAAAGCAATTTTATTTTGTTATCAAAAGGCTGTGGAATACTTTTGAGTGTCACGCCGCATGCTAGGGCGCAATATCGAATCACTGGCTGCACATGTGTTTTAATTACCCGAACCAAATGGTGCGTTGATTTTTAAAAATTTTTCAAACGGTAAGACACAGCTGTCATTAGTTTCAGTTTCACAAAATAAAGAAAAACTGTATATCTAAATTTTAGCACACTATCACCAATGAATTCTATGTATTTTAACCTCTACAAATTTTTTTTTTGGTTTCAGTGTTCATCGAAGAAATGCTGATGCCCTTGCCACGTTTTTTTGTCGAATGGCCATACTGCGTGTTTTTGTATTACAAGTTAGCTTATTGCGATGAATCCACTTTGTAAACTTGTTTTCAGCCAGTTTTATTGCGATCTGTTGTTGTTTTGGTACTTTTGGTTTTCATTACTTTTTTATCAACATACAGAGAGAATAACAGCGTCATTTGATTTTGCTGACGTTTGTCTTGTATATAAGTCTTAATTGAGATGAATACTTCCTCCCCAATCTATAACTGAGTCTCAGAAAAAAAACAATTGCAAATGTTCTTTGATTGTTCACTAATAGTTCATTTAAACATTTGAGAGCAAGAGATTGTTCAAAGCTAATAGGCTGCTGAAGAGTTTCTTCAGCCTAACTTTGATTCAGCTCTCACAGTGCAGTCAGGGAAAAGAATGAGAAGACGTCTCATTATCCATCTTTTCACACCAATTTTTTCCAAATCCTTATTTAAATAATATACTTGTCTAGATATATAAATTTGGCGACATTTTGAAGTTTTTCATCAATTATCTTGTTAGCTCATAGACATGGAGTTACTAATTGTTCTGGTTTATTTTTTTCCGTCTAATTTTACGTACAAGTAAAAAAAAAATTAATAAAAAATCTAAAACAATTTTATTTTGTTAAAGGAAGGCTGTGGAATACTTTTGAGTGTCACTCCGCATGCTAGGGCGCAATATCGAATCACTGGCTGCACATGTGTTTTAATTACCCAAACCAAATTGGGCAATGATTTTTAAAATTTTTTCAAACGGTAAGACACAGCTGTTATTAGTTTCAGTTTCACAAAATAAAGAAAAACTTTATATCTAAATTTTAGCACACTATCACCAATGAATTCTATGTATTTGAACCTGTTCAAATTTTTTTTTGGTTTCATTGTTCATCGAAGAAATGCTGATGCCTTTGCCACGTTTTTTTGTCGAATGGCCATACTGCGTGTTTTTGTATTACAAGTTAGCTTATTGCGATGTATCCACTTTGTAAACTTATTTTCAGCCAGTTTTATTGCGATCTGTTGTTGTTTTGGTACTTTTGGTTTTCATTACTTTTTTATCAACATAGAGAGACAATAACAGCGTCAATTGATTTTGCTGACGTTTGTCTTGTATGTAAGTCTTAATTGAGATGAATACTTCCTCCCCAATCAACTGAGTCTCAGAAAAAAAACAATTGCAAATGTTTTTTGATTGTTCACTAATAGTTCATTTAAACATTTGAGAGCAAGAGATTGTCCAAAGCTAATAGGCTGATGAAGAGTTTCCTCAGCCTAACTTTGATTCAGCTCTCACAGTGCAGTCAGGGAAAAGAATGAGAAGACGTCTCATTATCCATCTTTTCACACCAGTTTTTTCCAAATCCTTATCCTTATTTTAATAATATACTTGTCTAGATATATAAATTTGGCGAGATTTTGAAGTTTTTCATCAATTATCTTGTTAGCTCATAGACATGGAGTTACTAATTGTTCTGGTTTATATTTTTTCCGTCTAATTTTACGTACAAGTAAAAAAAAATTAATAAAAAAGCTAAAATAATTTTATATTGTTATCAAAAGGCTGTGGAATACTTTTGAGTGTCACTCCGCATGCTAGGGCGCAATACCGAATCACTGGCTGCACATGTGTTTTAATTACCCGAACCAAATGGTGCATTGATTTTTAAAATTTTTTCAAACGGTAAGACACAGCTGTCATTAGTTTCAGTTTCACAAAATAAAGAAAAACAGTATATCTAAATTTTAGCACACTATCACCAATGAATTCTATGTATTTTAACCTGTTCAAAATTTTTTTTTGTTTTCATTGTTCATCGAAGAAATGCTGATGCCTTTGCCACGTTTTTTTTATCGAATGGCCATACTGCGTGTTTTTGTATTACAAGTTAGCTTATTGCGATGTATCCACTTTGTAAATTTATTTTCAGCCAGTTTTATTGCGATCTGTTGTTGTTTTGGTACTTTCGGTTTTCATTACTTTTTTATCAACATACAGAGAGAATAACAGCGTCAATTGATTTTGCTGACGTTTGTCTTGTATGTAAGTCTTAATTGAGATGAATACTTCCTCCCCAATCTATAATTGAGTCTCAGAAAAAAAAACAATTGCAAATGTTTTTTGATTGTTTACTAATAGTTCATTTAAACATTTGAGAGCAAGAGATTGTCCAAAACTAATAGGCTGCTGTAGAGATTCCTCAGCCTAACTTTGATTCAGCTCTCACAGTGCAGTCAGGGAAAAGAATGAGAAGACGTCTCATTATCCATCTTTTCACACCAATTTTTTCCAAATCCTTATTTTAGTAATATACTTGTCTAGATATATAAATTTGGCGACATTTTGAAGTTTTTCATCAATTATCTTTTTAGCTCATAGACATGGAGTTACTAATTGTTCTGGTTTATATTTTTTCCGTCTAATTTTACGTACAAGTAAAAAAAAATTAATAAAAAATCTAAAACAATTTTATTTTGTTATCAGAAGGCTGTGGAATACTTTCGAGTGTCACTCCGCATGCTAGGGTGCAATATCGAATCACTGGCTGCACATGTGTTTCAATTACTCGAACCATCTGCTGCAATGTTTTTTAGAAGTTTTCTCAAACGGAAACTATTCATAGCTGTGAATAGTTTCAGTTTCTGAAAATTAAAAAAAGTTTATCTCAAATTTAGCACATTATCTAAAATGAAACCTAAGTATTTGAACTTGTTCATAATTTTTCTGTTTCAATGCTCAACGAAGAACTGCTGATGTCTTTGCCACGTTTTTTTTCGAATGGCCATACTGCGTGTTTTTAGTATTAAATGTTAGCTTATTAAGATGTAACCACTTTGTAACCTTATTTTTGGCCAGTTTTTGTTGCGATCTGTTATTGGTTTGGTACTTTTGTTTTTAATTACTGTTTCATCAGCATATAGAAAGAATACCAGCGTCAGTTTATTTTGCTGACGTTTTTCTTGTATGTAAGTCTAAATTAAGATCAATGCTTCCTCCTCAATGTGTAATTTTGAACATTCTGTAGAGAAATGAAATGATCAAATGTGTCGATTGCTTTTTCAGGTCTATAATTTGAAAATTTCTCTGAATGTTAGCAAAAGTGATGTCGTTTGAAATTATAGGGTATTTTATCTCGCCTTTTTTTATATATTGACTTTTTAAAGCTATATTCAATGACTTTGGAAAAATTCGGTTCTTTATTGATTTTTTGAAAAGCAGGGTCAGAACTGGCTACAGGGTTTTGAGGCGTAATTCAAGAAGACGTAGTTGAAGTTGAGTCACTCTGTAATGTATTTTTCTCTGACTTTCCAAAACTACAATGGCATCAGTCTCCTCAATTTTGGAAAAACAGGAGTTTATTTGTTTTGCCCTCTGAGTTTTTTGGCGAGGGAAAAGTCTTTGTCATTTTACAGCCCAAAGAACAACCGATATCACTAACGAATTTGACGAACCTAAAAATTCAATTGTTGAGAAGCCCAATTAACATCGGGAATGTTAATAATCATTTTGCATTGGTAGGCACTAAATTAGCGAAACTTATGTTTTTCCAAAAATACAGACTGCTACACAACTTCAATTTGAGCTTACGCGATCCGGATTTGGAAAAAAAGATTTTGGTGTTTCATTGTAAAAAATATTCAGTTTGCGTCATTATTGCTTAACTGGTAGTGTTAGTGTCAACATTTCAAGTTGTCAAGGTTTTGGTAAGATATTCCAAGACTCCTTTCCGTTTGTGCCCCCAGCTTAATGGATGCATATGATTTGCACCCCCCAGACACACGTCACATATTTTACATAATGATTTACTATGTGATGGTACGTTCTCTGTAACTGGTAACTGGGGGGGGGGGGGGGGGTCGAAAGTCGAAAACGATTCTTCCAAAATCTTTCAATCCAATTTGGCGTGAAAGAGGAACAATGGCTTTACTTTGAAGGAGAGAAGAAATTCTGGCTGGGAATTAAGGACGAGGGAAATAACCAACAATTTGTCACTTTCAGGGAAGTAGAGTGTCGATACAGAATTTATTTTCCTCTCAACGCAATAAGAGAAACTAAAAATTATGAAGTACAAAACATAGGATGCATTGAAAGTTCCTGCCCAGTTGTGTGAATTCTTGGACTCGCCAGCAAACTAAAATCAGTTTATAGGAGACCGAAATTTTTAAAAATTTGTTCTTGCAAACTTGTCCTTCCGTTCAATAGCTAATAGCCTTTCATCTCAGACCAAAAACTTGGTTAAGGCAAAAAAAGGCTAAAATTTTAGGCAAAAACAAGAAGAACAGGTAATTGGAAACTGGATGAAAAATAAACCTTCAACTAAATATCAGTTTCTACAACGCTAAGTGCGGTTCTATGTTCTTTAAAATCCTATTTTGCTTATGGTCATACTGAAAATCGTTTTTTAATTTTTGTTCCGACCCCACTTGTGGGGGGGGGGGGGGCAAGTATATACTCAAATGGGTTTTTTTGTGCAGTCAATTTTGGCCGATCGATATATTCATCGTAGAGAAATGTGAGTGGTATCATTAAAAAGCTCGTCCAGCGTAGAGTTCCGAATTAAAAATAATTTTTTTGCATTTCGTTTTTTTTTTCGAGGAGTTATCGAGGTTTAAAGTTTTGTGTGAGCACGTGATTTTCGACATGATATTCACTCTCGTTCAAATTAAGATTTTTGTGTTCCTAATTGACGAAAGGCAAAAAAAGTCTAGTTATGGTCTCATAGGGAATTTTCTATTTAGAAAAAAATGGAATTCTAATTGAGAGCTGTTTTTTAAAAACGTCTTCAAATTTTCCTTTTTATTTCAAGTTACGTGGAAACTAGTCACTTTTCACATCCATTAGGACACAAAGGTATTCCCCAAAATTTCCACCTTAGTAAAATTTGCGCGCAAAAGAGATATATAAAATGAACGAAATTAGGAGTCAAGCTTTGCATCTTGTTTTTTGCAAAAAAGGTTGCGCCATTTTTGCGAAATTGAGATACCTCAAAATAGTAAAATAGGCGACAGGTCTTGTAGCACGTTTCGGCCCATTTTTAAAATCTATTTTGTACATTGAATTTATCTCTATTTGGCAATCGAGCCTAATTAAAGCGCGCTTTTGAGCATGCAAAAATAATTTAAAGCTTTATTAATTGAGCATGCAAAAGGGATTTGAAGCTTTTAATGTGTTTTAAAGATTTGGATTTTTGGTTTTTTATTGTTTTTTTAGTGGAAGTCATTTCATATGTGATATACATCCTTTTCTGTTTCTGAATTTAATATTTATGAGATTTATTTAGAGGGAGAGAGAGAGAGAGAACAGAATGGAGAAATTTTCCAGAAATTATTAGGTACCTTTAAACCTGTAAATAGACGAAAAAATTTAATAGACACCCATAAACCTGTAAAAAGGAGCAGTAAAATGTTGATTCAAAATAATAGACCCTTGTAACCCTGTAAAAAGACGCAAAAAGCGGTCAAGCCATGGAGGTATTTTTGTCAGGACAAAATAATGTACATCCAAAACAGACGCACAATTGAGGATTTTTCAGAAAAAAACTAGATACCTGTAAACCTGTAAAAAGACGCAAAAATATTAATTAAACTAAATTTAACAATTCATTTGCTAAGCTCAAATGCAAATCATTCAATAAATCATTCAATTTTGCAAGAAAAAACAGTCATCAATTCACATGTGATTTTTTACCGAAATTTCCCTCGGTCCAATCTTATCTTGTTATGGACAAATAAGAGAAGTTGATAAGTTGCTACAGGACAAAACTTCCTTTTTTTAGATAGAAAAATTTACCTAAACGCTAGAGTTTTTGATGAGATAGCCAATTTAACCATAGAGCATTAAAAACGATTAACTTAAAACTAAGGGTTTTTTCAGAAGGTAAATTATGTCAAATTTATATCAAATTATCTCAAAACAATGACACTTGAATACAAAAAAGCCTGAAAAACTATGAAGAAATAGTGAGGCGATTATCAAGAATGTCAGCTAATGCTATTTTAATTTTACATTACCCTGAAAGAAACAGATATTTTCAAGAAATTAATTTATTTGTCAAATTTTCTGAGAAATCCCTAACAATGGCTTTGGGTGATGCCAATTCCAATTGCCGGCCTAAAATTCACATCAAATATAAACATTGTTGTACATTTAAGTCCTACATGATATATTTTTAACCTGTATTCAACTCTCAATCACTTAATTGCCATGAACTATTAAACGCGCATTGAATTAGGCTTAATTGCGGATTATAAATAAATTTTGCGCTAAAATGAGATACATTGAGTGCGAAATAGAGTTACCTTAAATGCGAAAAAGAGGTACACAAATCGAGCAGATTTGTGATACGTATCGCGCAAAAAATAGGATACACAGCTTTTATCTCAAATTCGGTGTTAAAATTTGGACACTTTTGCAAACATGGGTTACACAATTCACTTCAATTTTGCCTATTTTTGCTAAAGTATCTAACTTTCACTATTTTGTTGCTTTTTCAATGTATTGAAATAGGAATAACGAACAAGAGATACACAGATCGGGCGAATTTGCCCCTGGCTGTTTGGGTATACCTCTGCGGCGTAATATCAAGTTAAGCTAAAGACAAACATCAATTACAGTCAAATGATGCCCATTAAACATATAATTCCGTTTTGAAGGAATAGCTCAACTTTTTTATGAATTCGACTCTGAGTTTTCGTAATTTTTATTGAAATTTCAATTTTCTTGCTGACATTTTAATATTTTTGTAGTCTTATGGCAGTCTCGTTGACTAAAAGTGAAATAGACTCCCTTATGAGTATACACTAAACCTATCCAGTTCTTGGAGTGTACAATTAATGGCTGTTAAGACTTCAAAAACGACTTTTCGAATTTTTTTTAACCTTAAGCGATCTTAAACTCTTTTCTGTGTAGTTGTAAGTCAATTTCAATAATGACAGGAACACTTCATTTTTTTACTGCAAACAAAATTAAATTGGTTAGCGGTTTTATCTTCTAACCATTAGTTTTTTGACTTCAATGCCACGAGTTTTCACAAGTTTTTTAAACAAATTTTGAATACTTTTTCATATTTTTGTCTCGTTTATAAATCTTATCAGATTATCCTAATAATGAAAGTTTTCGTTCAATAGGATAACGAGTTCAGCTGATCATAGATAAAAATTTCAGAGAAAATCTTATGTTTTTAATAGCTTCGACATTTTCTTCGCTGCCTTTTCTGATGAACTTTTCGTTTTTGCCTGTATTTGTTGTTGTGTTTTATATAATCACAACGCTTATTTTGATGACTTGGGAATGAGACATAACAATGCCTTCCTATCGAGGCAGAAACTACCTCTTTTAATGATTTTGAAACTACGGTTTTTTCAAAGTTTTTATGGTTTTAACATATTTGTTCAAAATTCTTGTTTTTTAAAGTCATTTTATTGCAAAAAAACATTCCAATTACTGTTAAAATGTTGTTTGAAAATTAAACACTTTTTACTGAATAGTTCATTTCTAATGGCTTCGACACCCTCATTTTTTTGAGTTTGCTATTTTTGCCTGACTTTTCTTCTTTATGTAGTCGTAAGTCTTTTTCTAGAAGCTGAGAGTTCTCATAATCTTCTCTTTGACGAATGAATTATATCAATCAATGTAGTCATTGCATGGCTTTAAATGTCCTGAATTTTATAATAGTTGTTTTCAAAATTTTCACTCTTTGTTTTTGTTTTTGTTATTTTGTAACTTATTCTCATCATTGAAAGGTGCCATCCGCTTTCTTGTAACTCAAATTTTAACCAATTTTTTGATATCTTGTCGTAATTGTTGTTTTGTTTGTTGGGCAATGTGTTTTCTTAAGTATTTTGTGAGTGTTCAATATTTGCAATTCTTTTTCTTGTCTTTTAGCAAGTTCGCGTAACAATATATCCCAATGATTTTTAAATGAGGCCCCGGTGAAGATAATTAAGCTTTCAGTATATATTTAACAGAATTAGTATAAACAAAAATTGAAATAAGAAATAATAATATTCAGATAACAGCTAATGATTTTAATTACCTAAATAATTTTGGGTTTTCGCAAATAATTTGTCTTTTTTTTGATATTCCGCACATTTAGTCCGTTTATATGTTTTATTCTAACCAAAGACAGGTTCTCTTAGTTTCCTAATGACGTTTTAGTAACTTTATCTAGAAATTTTTTGGTAAATGTTTCTGGTTCTTAAGACGTTTTAAGTTAATTGGTTTAAAAAATGTGGATTTATTTTTGAGTTTCGTCTCATTATGTCATGTTTTGGTCGTCTTGTTAGCTATTTTCATTAAGGAAAAGTCCCGACTGCTTTGTAATTAAGAAAAAGTAAATTGTGTTCTTAGGCTTTTGTCTGATTGTAATTTGACGTTGTTACTAGTTGCTTTCAAATTTAGGTGTTGAGTTTTTACCGTAAAAATATTTTGTTTTTGCTTGCTTTGTTGTTTCCTTTTTCTTCTCGTAGTCTTATTAATGGAAAATCTCGTGAGCGCTCTAGTGTGGCATGGCATTATGTGAATCAATTAATAGTTTGGGTGTGTAACGATAACTTTTAACTCAAACATCTAAATTTGATTATCTCTTCATTTGGTTGACAATTAAGTCAAAAATGTAGATGAGCTCGGGTCAGAACGTCATGTGCAAACGCACATTAACGAGCCTCCTTGTTCATTACATTTCCTTTTTTCATTTTAATCCTTGAGTTTTCAATAAATTCAAGCAACTTATACGTGTCATAGCCAAACTACTAAAAGTTTTGCACGGTAAGTCCCCTTTGATATTTTTAATCTAATTATCTCAGACTTGATTTTAATCATTTTAGATTTTACGGCAAGTTTTACATCAGTACTTCAATTTCCTCTATTACGTCCTGCCTTGAATTTGAAAACCCTGGGTCAGGTTCTGCCACATTAAAAGAAATCTCATAAGAGAAATCTCTGTTACTTATGATCTCCTTTTCAATATTCAATATGATACAGGGTTTTTGGGAGTGAGGATATTGGAGTTTTTCTTCTTAAGTAATATTTTTCCGACTAATTTTGCACCTTTTGAACTGAATTCTTGTTTTAAAGACTTATTTCCTTTGATGATTTCTTTTTCGTATGTATGACTTATCGTTTCATTTCAAGTTTGTGAATGAACTTGGAAAATTTTTCGACGAAAAATTGCACAAAAGGGGCACAGATAAATAAATGGGCGTATTAGTTGAAAAACTCGAATCTGGTTGTGATAAATCTTCGAAAAAGAAGGCTGAAGCATTGTAAATAATTCAAAAAAAAACTTCATTTTTTAACAGTAAGATCTCTAAGGTGAGATTAATTGTTTAAACTGACATTCATAACATTTTAAAAGATGCACCGGTAGCTTGTTTTCTTGCCGAATTTGCGGGTATATTGTAGTTGAAGATAGAATACATATAATTTTAAATAGTTAATAAGAATTATATTTTTGTTTCTGAATTTAATGCCAAAAGTTACATAATTCAAATTGCGTCTACAGAGAGAATTGTCCGTCACTTTTAACCTGATTGCGCAGGTATTTCACCAGAGCAATTCAGCTTTATGAGAAATTTTTTGAAGTTATGGATCACGGTAGAAGAAATGTCCACGATTAGCAAATGTAGTATGTTCTTGAAAAATTGATAATTTTTCTGTTGGATCTATTCTGTTTCGACCCCCCCCCCCCCCCAGTGTTTTTTATGACCACCAGTTACAAATTATATGTTGTTATATAGCACGTTACTAATAAAATGTTTATGCCAACTAAGCTCCGGGGGGGGGGGGGGGGCGGCAAAACAGAATAGATCCTTTTTTAGTAAAATAAGTAAATTGTTAGCTGGTATTGTTTTGAAATACATACAACAAAGAAATTTAAATCAAATTAAACGCAGTCTTAATACAATTAAAGTTAAACCGTCATCAGAAATTTTCTGAATAAGGAAGCACAAGTAAATTTTAGATACAATTTATATCCCATTGGTTGGACATCAGAGAATTCATAAATCTGAGCTCCTTCACCCCCGTATCAGTGTGTACCAATTAGGTAACTAAAATTGGTCTTGGTTAAATTCAGTTCTATTATTGATATCAATACATTTTCGTTTTCCATTTCTGAGTCGATTAATTGAATGGAGTATTTTGATTTGTAATATCTGCCTAGCTCTTTGTTTTTTATTATAGATATCAGACTCTGTACCCCGCGAAAAACTGAGTCATGCCGAGTGCTTAATGGTTGATAATTTTCTGCAATTTTTTGGCTAAGTTTGGCGTTTTCCTATTTTTAACCATTTTTTGGGTTAAATTTGCCCATTTCCCAACCAATTTTCGACATTTTTTATACATTACAAGTATTGCCTAAGACTCTTGAACGTCTAAATGCAAGTGTTGGTCAAGACTTGCAATTAGACGAAGAGAGACTGCTAATTTTAAAAGGTGACATGATAATAGCTATGAATCAGTACTGATATAAGACTTGCAAATAGACGTGTGCAGCACTGATATTGACTTGCCGTTAGGTCCGGGTACAAAAATATTTAAAATCCATTTCCAGGGTAGATTAAGGAAAGGTTTTTACCGCAGAGTAATTTTCTCCAATAAAAAGAACTCCAAATCACAAAAAAAAGACCATCTGCATCAACCTGTTTTCATGAAAAAAATCTTAAAATTTAATTGCTGAACTTAACTTTCAACAGTCCCATATCTAGTTCAGCTCTTAGACTAATTTATAAAAATGTGGACACTCTACAATAACTTCGATCCTAACAGAGAGAAGAGAAATATGAACAAAATCTTGGCTCCACTTTGGGAAATTCAGCGTACTAAGCGAGAAAATTTTGTGCTGAATTTGAAAAAGAAGTTCGGTGGAAAAGCCATCAGAGCTATAGAAGATATACAGTATCTGAGATTTGTATGCCAGCGTTTCGAATTTGAAATTGAAGCAAGTGCTACTGAATAACAACATTAAATTTTGAAAATCATGGTGTAATTAACCAAACTTGAAGTTACTTTATAAGATCATGATCTGATTCTTAATAAACACAAAGTCGATATGTGTACATACTTAATTTATTTATTCATGCGTTTGAAGAATTGAGTCTCAATCAAATAAATTTTATCAGTATATCTCAAGATTTGTTTTTGTTCATTTTTGTCATTTCAAAGTTGTCAAGAGAACTTAAAGGAGAACAAGGAGGCTCGGTAATGTGCGACCGCACATAAAATTCCGACCCCCCCCCCCCCTCATCCACAATTTTGAAATCATTACCAAATGTGGAACAGATAGAAAATTCCGAAAATTATTTTTGGGAATCCCAAAACCCCAAAAAAACTACTTTTTTTTCAAAAAAAGCTAGTGCATGAGCAAAGTATAGCCTCCAACGCAAATAATTCAGTGGAATGGAATAAAAGGAAGACGCACTACTTTGATGAGATGTGCCAATATTAAGAAAGCAAATTAAGACGAAAAGCAAAATCCAACAACAACATCAAACATTATTTACATCAAAAATTTTATGTCCGTGTTAAAAAACAGAACTTAATAACTAAGACAACAAACAGTCAAATAAAACGGAAACAAAGCAAAATAACTTATAAATAACCAGAAAAAATATGGGACCAGTCCATTAAAAAAAGTTTGCCATCAATTAGACAAAAAGAACAAAAACAGTAAAGTTCAAAATTTCGCATTTTTTTTAAAACAATTAAGTTCATAGATATGAAAACCATTAGACAACAAGCAAAATATCGCAAAAAATTAAAATTACAAACGCTTCTATAGAAAGAAATTAAGACCTATCTTTATTCAACTTTTTATGCGGCTGAAAAGAACAACAAAAAACCAGAAACAAAAAATCAATTAGAAGTTGCTAGAAAACGCTGTCGAAGCCGTAAAGCCATATTTTGGCCCTCAATAATATGTACGATTGTGCCTTCTTCAAACAGCGATAATGCAGTTTGCGACTTTTTTTAATTGAGACTTGGTAACATTTAGACAACAAGGAAAAGAAAGGCAAAATTAAGTTATACTTTTTGATTTTTTTTCGAAACAAAGTTACGAGTTAATGACAAAATCATAAATACCATTAATTACAAAATAAAAAATTAAATAGGTTCATTTACTCATCCACACGAAGCCTTTGAAACCTTCCATTATCAAGAACAAGTCTTGCGTTCATAAAAATAACGTCGAATATTACAAAAATCAAATCATTTTACTTTTTTGTGAAAAACCGATGTCGAAGCCAGTAAGGTCATAAGGAACTCATTAAAAAATATTAGATTTTGTGACAGCAATTTTTTAGACCTTCCGATGACACCAATGATACTATATTTGACCCGTAATTAACGAGACTATGTAACAAAAAGACTATAAAAAGAACAAAATTGCGAAGATAGAAAGTTTTTTTTTCATTTTGAAAAACAACTGTTTTCAAAGTCATGAAAGCCATATGCTCTCAACTATCTACTGATATTAGAAAATTGGCCCATCTATGTTTCCTTGAAAAACCTACCAAACCTGTCAGTATACAGTAAAATTCATACGACTAAAACGACAGTTAAAGACAAAATTAAAAATTACAGTTAAATTCTTCAAGAAGGTGTGGAGGCCGTTAAAACGATAATCTAAACTTTTCAGGACTTTAATGCTTTCAATTGTGCCTTATTTTGAACCTGAATAATATGATATAAAAAATGTCAATATTGTGATAATGTGAAGAGACTAGGTAACAAAAAGTCAATAACAAGAACAAAATTGCGAAGTTAGAAAGTTTTTTTTTGGAAAACAATTGTTTTCAAAGTCATGAAAGCCACCAGCTATCAGCTCTCTAACTATATCAAAAGATCGGCTCATCGTTTTTCCTGGAAAAGTCTATGAAACCTGTAATTATACAGGAAAATTCATACGACTAAAAGGACAAAGTGAAAACCACACTTAAAGACAAAGTAAGAAAATTCAATTAAATTCTTCAAGAAGGTGTCGAAGAGTTAAAACGATAAACTATTTTTTCAGGACCTTAATTTGTTCAATTGTGTTTTATTCTGAATATCAATTTTGTGATATTGTGAAAAAACTAAAAAACCCGAAAAATGGGCAAATATCTAAAAATAGAAAAATCTAAAATCTAGTAGTACCAAAGCCAGAAAACAACAAATTTAGGCTTAAAACCGCAGTGGAGATTAAATTTTAAATCAAAAGAAAGAAGAAGTGTGCTTTCTTTGCTGACACTCAGCTACAAGTTGAACAGATTAAGAAAAAAAGAGAGGAAAAGATCCCTAATTCATTTTTTTTAAAATCAATTACTTTTAAAAGTCAAACAGCCATAAGCTACTAAGTAAAATACTAAATGCAATAGCTTGGAGCTGCTTTAGAATCCAATTGGATCTATCACTCCTGAGCCGTGATTTGATTTGTTCTCTTCTTTAATTAATATAAAAATGACCAATTTATTTCTAAAATGAACGACTGATTACAATCCGAAATTCTGGATTGTAATAGTCAAAGATTGGTCCGAAACTAGACCCTCTAATGTTTTTGGACCGTTAGGAACACTTAATTTTTTTAGTAATGTAGATATAGATAATTTGTTAGTGAATAACTCAAAAGTAAATTCCGCGTTTTTGATAATCGACGAGCAAAGTTTGCAAAAACGGCAAAGTTTGAATTACAGAGCACTCTCAACAGAAGTTGAAGAATGAATAGCCCCCATTTTATTAGTCTACAAGGATAATATTAGTGTTGGATGGGTTTGTATTTCCGGCAAATTTAACCAAATTGGACTCAATAAACTTATTTTGTGCTGTTTTTGACAAAAAAATTATATCAAAATAATAAACAAAATTTTTTGTCTTTAAATATAAAATCAACAACACTATTTTTAACAATTTTAAAAAGAATTAATATTAGCAAAATTAACAAAAATTTAGGCAAAAATTCCGGAAAATGTGAATAGAAACAACGGAATGCACTCTACTTTTCAAGAAGTTTAAAGCTCAGTAACTCCCTGTAAAAAACGTAAATAAAAAAATCTTTTTTATTCCAGATTCTACGCTGGACGAGCTTTCTAATGATACCAGTCTTAACTCTACGATGCATATATGGATCGGCGAAAATTGTCTGATTAAAAGAAACCCATTTGAGTATATAGTTCATCCCCACTCAAGAGGGGTCGGACCAATTATCTGGCAGAACGATTCAGGATTTCATTCAGCAGAAACTTCTAAGCTATTTTAATATAGATACACTATTATTTATGGTTATAAATACTAATGTGTAGCTTTTTTTGTTGTTCGTTCGTGAGTTTGTTTGTTCATTGTTGATGCTTCAGGAATTATAGAAACTCAACCATGATCATATTATACTAACGAATTTAGTTCTTATTATACTATCCAACAGTCCAAGTCAATTTCGAATCCTATCCCATTTATGGTCATCTTCAGAATGTGATAACGGTAACATCAGCCATTAAAAATGATTAAATTGCAACTGCCAAAATTTTGTGACTGACACGTGACAAACGAAAAGTCAAAATTCGGGGCTTTAAATGACCTTTGTTTACGCCGAGCAATCCGAATATATTTTCCAAATTGATATGCCAATTTTTGTCAAACGTAAGAAGTTATAAAGCGTTTTTTAACCATTGGAGGGATATAAAACAATAATTTCAATTGGACTTGAAATGTTTCCAGTGACAAAAGAACAACCGTAAATATTTGTCTACTAATTATATAACATTCT
>NC_134468.1:12733709-12788709 GCF_964194025.1 Convolutriloba macropyga
CTTTTCCAGAAGTTTAAAGCTCAGTCACTCCCTGTGAAAAAAGTAAATAAAAAAATCTTTTTTATTCCAGATTCTACGCTGGACGAGCTTTCTAATGATACCAGTCTTAACTCTACGATGCATATATGGATCGGCGAAAATTGTCTGATTAAAAGAAACCCATTTGAATATATAGTTCCTCCCCACTCACGAGGGGTCGGACCAATTATCTGACAGAACGATTCAGGATTTCAGTCAGTAGAAATTTCTAAACTATTTTAATAGAGATACACTATTATTTATGGTTATCAATACTAATGTGTAGCTTTTTTTTGTGGTTCGTTCGTGAGTTTGTTTGTTCATAGTTGATGCTTCAGGAACTATAGAAACTCAACCATGATCATATTATACTAACGAATTTAGTTCTTATTATACTATCTAACAGCCCAAGTCAATTTCGAATCCTATCCCATTTTTGGTCATCTTCAGAATGTGATAACGGTAACATCAGCCATTAAAAATGATTAAATTGCAACTGCCAAAATTTTGTGACTGACACGTGACAAAGGAAAAGTCAAAATTCGGGGCTTTAAATGACCTTTGTTTACGCCAAGCAATCCGAATATATTTTACTAAATTGAAATGCCAATTTTTGTCAATCATAAGAAGTTATGAAGCGTTTTTTGAACCTATTAAGGGATAAAAAAAACAATAATTTCAGTTGGACTTGAAAAGTTTCCAGTGACAAAAAAAAACAACATAATTATTTGCCTACAAATTCTAAAACATTCTTCTTTATAGATGAAAAAGTAAATAAGTGAAGTCTTCTTTTTAGTTTTGTGTTTACCTGTGCTGGAAGCTGATAAGTTGTGTATTGATGTGAGAGAGAGAAGTATTAATCAATGTTTCAATTGGCGGCAAGATTTGTTACAAGTCAGTCGGTTTATATAGCATTATGTTTCCGCAATCATAGCTTAATGGATGTGACATTCTCAACTCGAAGTGTAAATTTCAAATCAAAAATTGGAAAGTATCGGAAGTCATTCTTGACTTCCTTCACCCCTCCTTTCGGGTTGGTTGTCACCTAAGAGAGCCGCGCAAAACCTAGCGTGTTTTGTTTTCTCTATCCCCTTGGTGAGGACATCTGCATTGTCTGGTTGTCAACGAAAATCTCAATAAGTTTTTGCACCTCAACGCTTAAGTCCTGAAGCAGATCTCTCAAGTGAATGGCCTCCTTTGTTGCCTCTACTAAGGAACTCATTTCGGCTTCTGCCGTTGATGTAGCAACACATCTTTGAACCTTTGTTGACCAGCTGACAACGGCTGAGGTACTACTAAGTTTGAAACAACATCCTAAAGTGCTTTCCCTATGGTCTAAATTTCCCGCCCAATCGGCATCGGAGAAACACTCTAAGGTTAACTTGTCTCCCCTCCTAAAAACAAAACTCTTTGACTTAGAACCTTTGAGGTAACTCAAAACTCTTTTTCCAGCTTTCCAGTGCTTTTCCCCTGGGTTCTCAACAAAAGAACTTAAGAAATTTGCTGCAAAAGCAATGTCTGGTCTACTTGAGCAAGCTAGATAGTTCAAGCAACCCACTAATTTTCTATAATCAAAACTTTTCATGCGCTCTTGCTCTTCACTCCTCTCCTGAGGGCAGTCTTCTTTTGTAAGTTTTATTTCTGCAAGTGGTTTTTCTACTGATTTGCATTTTTCTAGTCCAAATCTCTGTAACAACTTTTCAATATACTGTTCTTGGTTGATTTCAATTGAATTTTCCTTTTTCACAATTTTCATTCCAAGAAACCAACAAAGATCCCTACAATCACTTATTTTGAAATCCTTTGACAGCTCACTCTCAAACCAAGCCGAGAAGTTTTCCTGAAATTCAAAGCTTATTATATCATCTACCCACAAACAAACTGCGCCTTGAAGTTGTCTTTCACTTTTCTTTATGAACAAACAATTATCATGAACCAAAACCTTTAGCTACCAAAAAGTTCCTAAATGTCTGATACCAATTCCTTCCTGACTGCCTAAGACCGTAAAGACTTTTCTTCATTAAACAAATAAGAGTCTTTCCTTTGTTGTCTAATTGCTCAAAACCTTCTGGTTGTTTCATGTAAATTTCTTAAGCTATAGGTGCATTAAGATATGCCGTTTTTATATCCATTTGTCTTATTTTCGACCCTTTTTGAACAGACAAGCTCACAATTAAACGAATTTTTGACAACCTAGTTGTTGGTGAGTATGTCTCATGAAAATCCTTCCCTAAGACTTGACTGTAACTTTTGGCCACGAACCTTGCTTTGAATCTACTTATCTCCCCCGTCGGATCATATTTAACTCCAAAATGCCATCTACTACCCACTACTTTTGCTCCATTATCCTCAACTAGATCCCAAACTTTATTTTCGCGCAGTGAGTTATATTCGTCCTGCATTGCCTTTCTCCAGTTGTCATTCGTGAGCGCCTCTTTTGCGTTTTTAGGTAACAAATTTTGATTAACAATTTCACTTAAAAAAACTATTTCACTCATCTCTTTGTTTACCTCATGTTCTAGATTTACCTGTTCATTCACTCCGAAGTAATAGTTGTTCTCGTCGAACCTTGCATTCCTTGTTTTTTGAACCCTAAGCTCACCGCGATCGTTTTCTATTCCTATCAGAAAAGATCTACTATCGAGTGCATGACCTTAAAAAAATTCCCTTTTTCGCTTTTCTGTCTATTTTGTTTCTGAAATGTTTCTCTATGAAAGAGTAAGCAACACAACCGAACACTTTCATGAAACTAAGATTTGGTTTCTCGCCATACATGGCTTCATGAGGAGTTTTCTTTATTGCCGAATGATAGCAAAAATTTTTCAAATAGAACGCCATGTTGAGCGAATAAGTCCAATACTTTTTCTATAAAGAAGCCTGATCTCCTAAACATCTAGCAGTTCCTACAGTGACGTCCCAACGTTTTTCAATTTTACCATTTTCTTGTGGCGTGTACGCCGCAGAATTCTCAAGCCTGATTCCTTTTAGCCGGGCAAACTTTTTAAAGTCGCTAGATATGTACTTTTTGCACCGTCTGATACTAAAGTTAAAGGTTGGCCTACATCTGCACAAAATTGTTGAAATTTCTCTAGAGTCTCATCCCTTGACTTCATAAAGTAAACCCTACAATATCTACTGAAGCTATCAACAAAACCTATCGCGTACTTGTGGCCATCTACAGCCTCGGGGGTAATGGGCCCTAAGATTTCTGTGTGCACAATGTCCAACACTGTTTGTGCTCTTGTGGTGCAATCTTTTGCTATTGGTTGTTTCTTAGCTTTATTCAACTCGCAAATCTCACATACATCTACCGCACTGTCGCTGATACGCATTCCTTCAACGTGTTCAACTAGTTTGCTAAGGTCCGTAAAATTGTTCTGGCCCCATCTTTTGTGCCACATTTTTAAGCTACTGGACATTAGGCAGGTTTCCTTGCCAAGTTTTATCAATCTCACTAAAGTCCCAAATGAACAAATTTTTTTCCTGCCTAAATGGGTACTCAACTCCGCCTTTGTCAATTATGCTTAGTTCCAGTCCTATCAAAATATCAGCTCCTGCTTCTCCAAGTTTACTAATTGAGACTAGACTGTGTGAATTTTCAGGTATAAACAAAGCGTTCTCTAAGACAATTGTTCTATTAACCTGATTACTATCCTTAACTAAAAATGCAACTGTACCTCGGCCACAAATCTCAGACTCTGTTTTGTTTGCGTTCTGTACTTTGCCCGAGAAACTATCATCGATATCGATAAACATTTCCCTGTTGTTTATCATGTGACTTGTTGCCCCCGAATCTAGCACTAGTCCTACTCCCTCATCATCAACTGGGCATAAAAAGAAACTGAAGTATTCTTCATCTTTTGCTAAATTCTGTATCTCATTTCTAACGCTTCGCCTGGCATGACTCTCAAACTTTTTATTCCTACACTCTGTAGCTTTGTGTCCAAACTTATTGCAATTGTAGCATTGAATTACTTTGCTGGTTTTAGGCTGTGGGTTATGAGGCTTATTATTTGAGCGACAGAATTTTGCAATATGTCCAAACTTGTTACAGTTATGGCACCTCTTCTGCTTTGTTAGGAAACACTTTCACTTGCGTTTTTCCTATCACTGTCTATTCTTCGCTCAGTGCCGAATGTGATCAGATCTCGCTTCAACTCATCAAGTGATTTATCCTCACTACCGTACGTAACAAGTGTGACAAAATTATCAAATTCGATCGGCAGACCTTTCAGTAGAACTGATTTAAACATTTTTTCACTCAAACCCTCGTTGACTTGGTTAAGGTTAAATTGTAGTTCCTCTGCTCTTGTTATATACTCGATTAAACTTTCGTCGTCTCTATTAACAAGGCTAGTGAGTTCGCTTACTAGCTTTTGTAATCTAGGTCTCTCAAAGCTACGGAATCTCTTAGTTAACACATCCCATGCTTGAGCCCCATCTCCTTTATATGGCCTAAGATAAAGAACTGACTGCTTGTCTAGCGCCGAAACAAGCTCATATCATATTTGCATTTGTTTTTTTAAAAAAAATTCTCTCCCTTTATCTATAGCTGCGTCTTTTTTGGCTCGTGAAGCGTTAGGGCGTGTAGATGGGACATAATCTTCAATTGTACTACTACCATCAAGTACCTTGTACAACTTAAAGACAAAAATGCGAGCTTCAAATTGCTCCGAAAAATACAAAAAGTCTTCCTCTTTCCCGCTGAATCGGACACGTTCGTTCTTATCACTCATCTCTTGTCTAACCAGTCTATCAATTCAAAGCAAAAATTAGTCTCGCTGACCAATTTATCAATTCAACAGTTTTTCACTCGTTACTTTCATACAAAAACCAACTCTTTGGAGAACTAGGATTAAAAAGTCGGCAAACAAAAGGTCCTGCACGCACACACTACCTTCTTGTCTATGTCATTACTGGTCACTGAGAAACGGCCAGGCCACGTCCTTACAAGGTTCGACTGTAAAAGGATCCTCTAGGTCGGGTGTTATCCTTAGCGGAACCCAGGTTGCAATAATTTCACAGACTCAAGGGCAGTCTCTACATGTATCACCCCTTATTAGCATGATTATTTCTCCAAAGTTATTATCGTTTTTCAATCAGGTTCAACCATATCTGTAGAGTGTTTAAGTTTTGCGCTGCTCTACAGTTTTATTACAATGTTTTAAAATCAAAATCTGAACGATGTTCAGCAAATCAACGCTTTTTCAAAAAATGAAAGGTGTTCGATTAGGTTGCGCTTTTTCAAAGAAAATGTCCGAACGGTATCCGGAAATGCACGCGCGTCACATCCAATAAGCTACCTTTTAGGAAAGTAACTTTTTACAAATTTAGAACAATTATTGTTTTCAATCTTGGTTTGGCACTTTGGCGGCACTCAAACAGACTCCTTCAAAACTAGGGTTTGGAACTTCACCCTGTTGATCCTTGCTAGCTAATCTTTTCGGAGTCTTTGCTCTCCCTCTTTTGCTCTCTTTTTTGGCGTCGCTCTCTCTTTTTGCTCTATTTTGCTCTCTTTTTGGACTCTCCTTTGCTCTCTCGTTTTGCCTTTCGTCTCTTTGGCCCTTTCTGGTCTCTTTGGCAGTGTCTTGTCCCTTTGCTGTTTTGTCTCTGTTTTTGTTTGGCCGCCTTGCACAAAAATTTTTGTGTACAGCTGTGCCTTTGGCTGGGCACAATAACTTGATAAGTTGTGTATTGATGTGAGAGAGAGAAGTATTAATCAATGTTTCAATTGGCGGCAAGATTTGTTACAAATTAGTCGGTTTATATAGCATTATGTTCCCGCAATCATAGCTTAATGGATGTGACATTCTCAACTCGAAGTGCAACTTTTAAATCAAAAATCGGAAAGTATCGGAAGTCATTCTTGACTTCCTTCAGAAGCCATATCAGAGAACCATAAAATATTCACTGGAGTCATGTGATCCCGGAGAAAATTTTCTCTGATTATCATGCCCACTTATTTTGGTCAATGTGATTTTCTTTACGTTGAATTTGATCCTTCTTTGCTAAGTAAAACACTTTATACAAAACGACAGATTTGCTGAACTGCTAATTTTTTTTAATACAGAAAGCTGCAATTTTTTAAACACCAAACACCATCTGAAGCAATAATATATATATATATATATATATATATATATATATTTATATTATATATATATATATATATATATATATATATATATATACATATTATTTATATATATATATATATATTATATATATAAATATATATATATGTATACATATATATATTTATATATATACATATTATTTATATATATATATATAAACATATAATTATGTATAAAAGTATATATATATATATATATATATTTATATAAATATGTAATAAATATGTATATATATATATATATATATATATATATATATCTATATATATATATATATATATATATATATATATATATAAATATATACATATAACATTTCGCTGCTCTCAAAATCGAATTTCAGTTCTAAAAGAAACTTGAACACAGATGCTCTTGCTTTATTAACAAAATCACTTCACAAAACAGAAAAAAACTGCAGCAGTGATTTTCGACCCATAAAGATTATTCAAATATTACTATCAGAAAAATAATATTAACGACCCTCACTTCACGGATGTTCTGCTTGAAAGTGGAACCAAGTAAATTAAATCTCTCTATCAAAAACAAAAAGTCCTTGCCGAAAAATTGATTCCGTAGTACCATTTCAAGATACCCATTTCAGTTAATTTGTATATCACTCAGCTGTAAAACTTTTCTTCATGGAAAACAAACCTGTATGTTGATGGCAGTATTGTTCGATCCTGAAAATCTGTTATTAAAAGAATAAAATTTTCTGTAATATATATTCAAGATATTCCGACATCCATTATATGAGAAAAAAACCGCTTTAATAATGAAACTCAATGTTTTCAACACCTAATCCTTAAAAACATGAACAGACTTGGAAAATGTTCCAGATTGAGATCATATATCGTGGACTCCTGTTTTCAAAGGACTTAGACATCGCAAATCAGTCGGTTTCAGAATAAAAAATACTCAAGGATTTAATATATCAAGGCATAATGAAATTTGAAAAATTGGTTCAAGAGAAATAAAGTAGATATTTCATGATTCATAAGTTCCATATGGGATTTTCTTTAATTCAGAAAGCTGCGATTTTTTATACACCAAACACCATATGAAGCATTTATCTATATATATATATATATATATATATATATATATATATATATATATATTATATATATATATATATATATATATATATATATACATACATAAAATTTCGCTGCTCTCAAAATCGAATTTCAGTTCTTAAAGAAACTTGAAGACAGATGCTCTTGCTTTGTTAAAAAATCACTGCACAAAACAGAAAAAAAACTGCATCAGTGATTTTCGCTCCATAAAGATTATTCAAATCTGTCTATCAGAAAATAAATATTAACGACTCTCACTTCACGGACTTTCTGCTTCAAAGTGGAACCAAGTAAAATAAATCTCTCTATCAGAAACAAAAAGTACTTGCCAAAAAATTGATTCCGTAGTACCATTTCTAGATACCCATTTCAGTTAATTTGTATATCACTTAGCTGTAAAACGTTTCTTCATGGAAAACAATCCTGTAATTTGATGGCAGTAATGTTCCATCCTGAAAAACTGTAATTAAACGAATAAAATTTTCTGTAATATCTATTCAAGATATTCCAACATCCATTATTTGAGAAAAAAATCCGCTTTAATAATGAAACTCATTGTTTTCAACACCTAATCCTTAAAAACATGAACAGACTTGGAAAATGTTCCAGATTGAGATCATATATCGTGGACTCCTGTTTCCAAAGGACTTAGACATCGCAAATGAGTAGGTTTCAGAATAAAAAAAAACTTATTAATAAAAAAGGAATTAATACATCAAGGCTTAATGAAATATGAAAAATTGGTTAAATAGAAATAAAGTAGATATTTCATGATTCATAAGTTCCATGTGGTATTTTCTTCGGATCTGATCTGTTTCGACACCCACTGAATGGGCATATATGTATTATAATAAGTTTAATCAGCATGCATTAATAACGATAGAAAGTACTACGATTAAATCATTAAGTTATCCTGATAGCATATATGTATTAGCGCAAACATGCTAAAACTAATAATATGTTTGTGAATGTATGCTAGAAAATAAAAACACATAATTTACAAAACAATTAGCGCAAAAGACTTAAAAAGCACCCGCACACATGCACGCACGCACGCACACACGCACACACACACACACACACACACACACACACACACACACACACAAACAAACATAAACAACCACATCCGAACACAAACATAAATAGTGAAAATAGAATACGATTCAAGGCTAGAATAAACGATGACGATACGATCAGATACCCTGTTACAATGATACGACATGCTAAAATGATACTATGATACGAAACGATGTTGCAACAAGAAGGCTCTGTAATATGCGTCCGCATATAACGTTCCGATCCCGCTCATTCACTATTTTGGCAAAAATGTCTACCAAATGAGGAACAGATTGAAAAACCCCCAAAATTAAAGTTTTCAAAAGAAAACGTGCAAGAACAAAAAGATAGTCTCGAATGCGAATAACTCAGTGGAGTAAAAAACAGCATTAGGTTGATGAGATCAGCCATTAAAAAGAAAACAAGTCAAGACCTAACAAAATCAAGCAACAATAACAAAAAACATTAATCACATCCGAAAACTCGTGTCCAATTTTTAAAAAAAAAATTTAAAGAGGTCAAACTAGCGTTGTATGAAACTGAAACTAAACAAACTAATTTGTGCTTCACTAGAAAAGATAGGGGACCAATTTATAAAAAGGCTTGGTAATAATTAAACAAAATGAAAAAAAACAGTAAAGTTCAAAATTTCGCTTTTATTTTGAAAAAAAGTAAACCATTAGATAACAATTGAAAACATCCAACGCGGTTATTATAACATTTGTTTTTATAGGAGGACATTAAGACATGTCATTATTCAATTTTTATGCGGTAAAAAGGTTTAGTGGAGTCATGTGATCCAGGGGAAATTTGTTTCAGATAACAATGCGCACTTAATTTTGTCATAGTGATTTTCCTTAAAGCAAATTTGTTAATTCTCTGCTCAGTAAAAACTTTATGCAAAAGGAAAGATAAATTCAGAAGGAACAGCTCAGAAGGAACAGCTAATTTTGATACAGAAAGCTGGAATTTTTTAAATACCATATGAAGCAATTATATGTATGTATGTATGTATATATATATATATATATATATATATATATATATATATATATATATATATAAAGATATATAAACTAACTAGAATTTCATTTCTAACAGAAACTTGACTACAGATGATTTTGCTTGGTTATCAAAAGCACTGGACAAAAAAAGAAAAACAGAAATTTTCGATCTGTAATGATTATTCAAATCTGTTTGTCAGAAAAAAATACTAACAACTCTCACTTCACGGATTTTTTGCTTCAAAGTGGAACCAAATAAAATATATCTCTCTATCACAAGTAAAAATTACTTGCCAAAAAATTTACTCCGTATTATCATTTCAAATTACCCATTTTGGTTAATTTGTATATCAATCAGATGTAAAAAATTTTCATGAAAAACATTCCTGTAAAATGGTGGCAGTAATGTTTCATTCAAAAAATTTGTTTATATACGAATAAAATTTTCAGCCACACCTGTTCAAGATATTACGACTTCTATTTTCTAAGACATAAATCCGCTTTAAAAATGAAATTCTTTGTTTTCAATAACTAATCCATAAAATTTGAACAGGTTTGGAAAACATTCTGGATTGAGGCCATATATCGCACGCACACACACAAACGTAGACAACCACGTCCAAATACAAACATAAATGAAGGAAATAGGATACGATTCAAGGCTAAAAATATACGTTGAAGATACGATAAGATAAAAGGTTTCAATGACACGACATGTTACAATGGTGCGAATTGATGTTGCGACAAAAACGCTAGATAATGTGCATTTGCACATAAAGTACCAATACTGCTCATCCTCATCTTTGGCGAAAATATCTACCAAATGGGGAACAGATAGAGAACCCCAAAAATTAGAGGAAATTTAATTTAAAAAATGTGCATGAACAAAAAGATCGTCTCCAAAAAAAAACAATTCATTGGAGAAAAAAGAGCACTGGATGAGATAAGCCAGTATTTAGAAAAAAAAGTCAAGACCAACAACAATCATGCAACAATAACAACAAACAATAATTAAATCCAAAATTTTGTTTGCAATTTAAAGAAAAAAAAATAACCAGGTCAAAATATTGTCAGATAAAACTGTAACTAAACAAACTAATTTGTACTGCTCTATAAAAGCTCGGGAAGCACTTTACAATAAGGCTTGGTATTAATCAGACAAAAAAGAACAAAATGTAAGAAATGTAAGGGTAAAAATTTTGCTTGTAATTTTAAAACAATTAATTATAAATTATTGAAACAAATAGACAGCAATTGAAAATATCCAACATGTTTATGATGATATTTGCTTCTCTAGACTTTTCAATATTCAACAAGCATTAGGAAAGCATTAAGATCTATCATTATTCAACTTTTTATGCGGTTATAAAAAGAACAACAAATAGAGATATTAAACAAAAATTCATAAAAACTTTCTAGAATACACTGTCGGAGCCGTAAAGTCATATTTTGGCCCCCAAAATTTGATCAATTAAAGTTTTTCGAAACGCCAATAATTTGGTATGCGGCCTCTCCTAAATGAAAGAAGGTAACAAATAGACAAAAAAGAGAAAAATGGCAAAATTAAGTAAGTCTTTGTTTTTTTCGAAAATAATTAAATTCAAAGTCAAGAAAGCAATTAGCTACAAGAAGAAACAAATAAATATTTTTTTATTCGTCCACAAGAAGCGCTTGAGAACTGTAAATTTTGAGAATACGTTTTACCACTACAAAAAGAATGTCACATCTGGACAAAAATGAAAAAATAGTTTATCGAAGCCAGTAAGTTCGTAATGAATTCTTCAAAGAAGACATTGGATTTTGTAAACTTGAACCCTCCCTACATGAGATAAAAATAATGTCATATGTGACCTGTAATTAAAAAGAAAAGATAACAAATAGACAAAGGAATAAAAATGTGAAGTTAGAGTGTGTTTTTCTTTTTTTAGAACAATTCTTTTCAGAGTCGAAAAAGCCATCAGCTATCTACTCGAATCGGAATACAAGCTATTTTTGTCCGCCATAAAAAAACGAATGAGTTCTGTGCTTATCCAAGAAATTGCATACGACTAAAAGGACAATTCAAAGACGACAGTTTAAAAAGTCATATAAATTCGTCGAAAAATGCAATATGTGAAATGTCAATGATGTGATAATATGACAAAACTGGGAAAAAAATGTTAACACTAGGCCAATGAAAAAAAGACTGAAATCCAGTAGCATTAAAGCCAGAAACCATACCAAGACCAGGAAACGCGCAAAAAAAGGTTTAATTTTATTTCAGTAGAAAGAAGAAGAAGAAACGCATCCTTTCTCCCCTCACAGAAAGCTACAAGCTAACTAAGAGAATGGTAGTGGCAAAGTACAATAAGCCCTTGTTTATTTAAAAAGATGACATTTTTAAAATTCGAAGCGACCATAATCTTTCAAGCAAAACCACTAGATACATTGATTTGGAGTTTTTTAGGAAGTCATTAGGGCCTATTATCAGTGACCGTTGATTTAAATTGTTCTGTTCTTTAATTAACACAAAAAATCGAATTTTTTAAAATAAGATCGACTCATTACAAACCGAAATTTATTTGGATTGAATAATAGCACCAATATTTGACCAGAACCAGCTTTCCTATTGCTGTTTGTCTTTTCAGAAAAATTAATTTTTTCGATATTTATGAATCTCGATAATTTGTTTGTTAAAAGCGTTTTTGATAATCATAGAGTAAAGCTAGCAAAAACTGCAAAATATTAGTTTCCGGCCCATCTCAATTGAAGTGGCAGCAGGAATAGCTCTCTTGTAGTTCATTATGATTTTGTGAGTTTTTTTTGGGTGTGTAATTCTGGCCAATTTAAAAAAGTGGACCAAAGAAGGTTAATTCGGGCAGTTTTTGATGAAAAAGGATGAATTTTGAAAATATTTAGCCAACATTTTGGCCAAAGAAATGGAATCAAAATAGCATTTTTTGTCAAAAAAAATACAATCAACTGTACTATTGTTAATAATATTGACATATTTCCAAAAAATTGTCGAAATTTTAGGCAAAAGCTCCAGAAAAAGTTAATAAAAGTAAGGCAAATCGGTCTAATATTCAGAAAAGTTGATAGAAACCTTTATAAAAACCATGATAAATCAGTCCAGAAAACGAAATTCAAAAAAAAGCATTTCATTTCTATATTCTGCGCTGTACGGGATTTTTAATGATACCCCTCTCAAGAATGTACGATGAATATACCGATCTGTCAAAATTGACTGAAAAACGCAGCAGGACAATTTTCATTGTCTAAACAAAAAACTAGACCTTGAACGGACTATGATTAAATTGGAAAAGCCATTTGCAAAATGATGAAGTCATAAAAATCAAACCAAAATAGAAAAGCATAAAGTCAAATTTAAAATACCGCATTTGAACATAAATCAACTAGAGAGAAAAGGAAATGTGGATCAAACAAAGAACACTAGGCAAGGAATGAATCATGAGTGGATTGTAAAAACCATTAAGAAAAAATCCAATCGAAAAAATCGAACTGTTAAAATTGAAATGAAATTGCCGCATGTGAAGAAAAAATCACTACTCCTATTTGACTTCAAAAATCATGAAAATGTGTGAACAGATAAGAAAAAGAAAGCGCCCAATACAATTCAAATTCTAAAACAATTAATTTTAACAAAATTAACGAAAATTTAGGCAAAAAATCCGGAAAATGTGAATAGAAACAACGGAATTCACTCTGCTTTTCCAGAAGTTTAAACCTCAGTAACTCCCTGTAAAAAACGAAAATAAAATAAATCTTTTTAATTCCAGATTCTACGCTGGACGAATTTTCTACTGATACCAGTCTCAACTCTACGATTAATATATGGAACGGCGAATACTGTCTGAACAAAAAAACCCATATGAGTATATGGTTCCTCCCCCCTCAAGAGGGATCGGACCAATAATACGATAGGGTACTATGCCAAACCGATGCAAAACGAAAATACTATAGTAAGAAAATAATGCGATATCTAGTACAAAACCAAAGCATAGAATAATCAAATTTCAATAAACTTATATTTGACACAAAATGTAAACAAAACAGGCTTTCGATAAATACAATTCCATGTTTGAACTGACTTGAATAAGTTGGCACAAAACCAAGAATTCTAGCAACAATGACAGTACTATAAAAATTCTGAGAGTTCAAGATGTTCTTAATTGCGCACCACCAGGTACAAGGAATACAATATATGTTTCAAGTCATCTTTGAATAACTAAATTATCGATGTTATAATGTTCTATCGTTTTGCATGAGTCCCGAAGAAATTTCGCTAAGCTCATTGATTAGTAAAAGTTACAGCTGAACAAAAGCTCAGCTAAATCAATTCATTCATCCAATTATGATCCCCAAGAAATGGAAGAGGAGCAGTTGTCGTGTACGTTGCTAGAAGTTGAGGAGATATCAGGATATGAAGCGCGAGTTCCACGTATTCTGTTTCGTCTTGTACACTTTTCCTATAGCAAATACCTGATATGTCCGTCGACGCATCTTGCGCAAATTTCTTCGAATCACTTTTCTCATAATTTTTTGAAGGAGTCGAAGTTCAGAATCTAAATCAGAGTACTGAAAACCAAGATCATTATCACTGGAATCAAACGTTGGCTGTCAAAATATATATACAAACTGAAAAAATAATAGATTGAAATTTTTTAGAAAGTCGTTCTATTTTGGTGAGGCAGGTCTAGCACCAAGTGAACGGATTAATCCCATGGAAATGAAACACCCGCAAACGCCAACATAAAATTGTTTACAGAACAGTTGCTGACCCAGGATGAGGTGCGCGACCCAAGCCAGCCCTGATCAGACCGACTTGGGTCGTGCACGAGGGGTAAAACGCGACCAATCCACAGAGTCTGGCATCACTGTCTACGATCTGGATAGTCTGATCAGGACCCCATCCAGAGTCTGCATGGTCAGATCAGGGCAACACTTACAGTCTGGACATTCTGATCAGAGCCCCGCCCAGAGTCTGGATAGTGTGATCAATTACTTGATGAATATCAAAGACCACGCAAAAGACAAAGTTTTGATAATTGTTGTTGAGTTGAAGACATTTTTGTATCAAACTAATATATTTACTGAAGAACTCAAAAGGCATATCCAAATGACCAATGACCATATATTTCTGAAAAAATATATTATACCAATGACTACTGCTACTTCAACAGTTAAAAGTGTTAGTCAGGGTACCGCCAATGCGCGATCGAATTGTGTCTGGCTGGCACCCCAGTGCGAGACTGAAGTGGGTCTGGAACCACACTGCGCAACTCAAGTCGGTCTGGCACCCGAAGTGCACGACTGAAGTCGGACTGGTACCCCCAGTGCGAGACTCAAGTCGGTCTGATACCCCCCGTGCGCAACTCAAGTGTGTCTGATCGCAGCCAATTTTGGTCTGGATCGGCTGGTCAGAGCCAATTTTGGTCTGGATAATCCATTAGAGCTGGCTTGGGTAGCGCCTTATACTGGGGAGATTTGGCTCAGCAGCATTGTTAATGACCAACATTCGAAAAAAACCAATTTTCGACAAGAAATAAATCAAAAATAGGTCGTTCTGCAACTGCCTTGGTTTACCGTATTCCTAAAGCTTGTTTCAGCTCGAAAATTGCTGCCCCGACACTCAAAACTTTTGGGAATTACAAGCTTATCCCGTTGTCAAAAACGTAAATTCGGTTTAGATGTCCGAAGAGATGGAGAGCTCTAAAATGATCTAATTAAAGAGCCAAAACGGTCAAGCAAAAAACTTTGTTTGGGCTAATCTAACATTTTTGTATAACACATTGCGGAAACAAAGAAAATAAGTCGTTAGTGTTTCATTTCTTTAAAAAGCTGTCAAGTATTTTTTTATTGCACATGAATGTTCACTTAGAGGATTATATAATTGGGACTTAAAAAATTGGAGAATCTGCAAGCAAATTATTACTTTAAATTCTTAATCAATACCCAATCGATTTAATTTGATTTCTGAATCAATACCCAAACATATACAGAGAAAATCAAAATGGATCAAGCAGGATTTGAAAAAAAAACTTGGGTTCCGAGTCAAGAATGAAGGGTTATTTAGTAGGAGTCTGGCAGATTCTGGCAGCTTCTTACAAGACGATGCATCTTCTGCCAGAGGTTTCTGGCAGATTCTAACAAGATAACCATTTTTCTGCCAGATTTTTACAATATAACCTTTTTTCTGCCTGGGTCTTACAAGATAACTAATTTCTGTAAGATTAACAAAAGATAACACTTTTTTGTAGAATTCCTGTAATATAAGACCTTTCTGGAAACAATTTCGAAATTGATTATTCTCTGGGATTTTTTTATTTTTGTTTACTGTGCAGCAACATAACGATAATTGAGCTTGTAATGTAATTTCCCAATAATTAATTAAAGTATATAAGAAACTGATGAAATAAAACAAAATGCGTTTGCTGTAATTATTTGTAATTCTTTGAGGAACAATAAGCATGTCGTGTACTTTACGCCTAAGATAAACAAATAAAAATTTTGAAAAAGTAACTCAGTAAACTATCATTTCAAGCAACTTTTTATCAAGTACTGCCTAAAGTTTTTTGAAATTTTTTGAGATTTTTTATCAGATCGAAAGGACATATTTACTGGAAATGTTTTTCTGAGAAAACAGATTGAGCAGATTAGATAATATCAGCCAATTGAATTGCAGCTCAACCGGAACGAAATTTTTTCGTTTTGTCAAAATCTTGCAAGATAGCAATTGGTCTAACAGATAATCATTTTTCTGTTAGATTCTGTCAGATAAACCGTTTTCTGACAGAATGTTGCAAGAATATCATCTTTCTGCCAAATTAATAGTCAATAAACACAATCAGATTATATTACAGCTTTTATTCATTATCTTAGACCATCACAATTTACTGATAAAACCGCAGATAAAAAACTCTAAAATTCAATAAATCAAATTTAATCTTTTAGTGAAATTTCTGTTGAACAATTGGTTTTAAACGATCCACTTTTCTGACGGCCGAAGTTTGATCTAGACTTGCAAGTAATAGTTAGTAGTATAAGAATAATTAATAAGATATAGTTTATAAAAAAAATTGTAATTGTCCATCTGTGCGGAAAAATATAGGCTGCGTAACGATTTTCAATATGCAAACTTGTTTCAAAATCCAAGAAAAGATAGTAGAGTGCAGAAAAAAAGTCATTAGAGTAATTCGAACTCTAAAGTGTTTTTTTTCAAATCTTATTTGTGCATGCAATTATAACTTAGTTAAACTTTTATTAATCGGTGGATTTTGAACGATCCACTTTTGTGACGTTTTAATTTTGAGGCGTGCCTCGCAGTTCAAGCCTGACACAGTTGTTGAGAAAAAATAGACCATTGTGTTGGCTCGTCAACTGTTCTCTTCGAGGCGATTAACTATTAATTATATTCCCAAAATCATACCTTTAGCATTGTTCTTAGACAAGATTCATTGTAGATTTTCTTAGTGTTATCTACAGTCAGTCAGCTGTTATTGATTTGAATACTTTGGGGTAGAATTTATTTAACAGCGTGGCACCTTAAAACCTGTAATTTCTTTCCTTCGCGTGTTAATTGAATAAATATTCTATAACCTAACTACTACAATATTCTTTTGGTTCATTGTTTTGGAATTTTCTCTCTGGAATTGAGTATTTCGTGTTAAAAACGTCGTTGAAATATATTTTTTCATCTCAAATTTTGGAAGTCTTTCTGTTCATCTGAGTTTTTGTATTAAAAGTCTTCAAAGTTATTGGAAGTTTGAGAGAATGATTCGCTGGGGTTATTTTGTTATAAATCTTTCGGTGTTCACCAATATTATATTTCGGTGTTCACCAATATTACACGCAAGTGACGGAGACTTCAAAGCAAAAAGGCAAATTCTATCACAATGTAAACTAAATATTTTTTATTTCTGATATTGTCCTTGAAGTCATCCCAGATTGGGACCCGCACCCCACAGACAGGTCTGATCAGACTGACAGGGGTCGCAAACAGGGGAGGGGGGGGGGGGTAAAACTTCAACCCAGTGTCAGAGTATGCAAACTACCCTATGTACTGGATAAAGACTGATCATAACTTAGCTCAGAGTCTCGAAAATCTTATCTGAGCACAAATCAGAGTCCGCAGAAGTTGGTATTGTCGGGATGATTTGCATGGAGCACTGAGTTTTTTCCAGAGCCTGTAAATTCTGATCAGAACTCTTCCTAGCATCTGGACAGACCTACCATATCCCAGAAGTCCAGCTAACGTAAACAGCCAGTAGCGACCACGCTACCCAAGATGAGGTCTGCGACCCAAGACAGGTATTGTCCAGACGGACTTGAGTCAAGGACAGAGGGTCCAGATCGAGCAGACTGAAAACAGAATATAGACTAGACCTGGTCACCATTGGCCAGACTAAACAGACCGAATAGGACTCTTGCGCCGACCATTGGCCAGAACCCAGGTCAGACCGAACAGAGCCCCGGCCAGACCGTTGTGCAGAGCATTGGTCAGACCAAACAGAATCGAGCACACACTATTGTCCAGACCTTTGCCCAGCCCCACTTAAACACTTGAAACTACAGAAGTAAATCTGAGCAATGATAATTTATTCCCTTCACTTTTTGAACCAAAAGTGAAAATGCATAACTTTAAAAAAACTATTGAGAAAACCGTTTTCATTTAAAGATTACTGCGAATTTCATAAATAAATTTGGTGAAGTGGTCTAATCATATGCAAATAAGTGTTGGTTGTCTGTGACCGGCTGTTATTTTGATAAACGGCAAATGCGTTACATTGTCCTGCTTCTTATTCTTGTTACTGTTTTAAAATCAGCGATCATCTGATGTTAATGTTTCGCAGTTACTTATAAAAATTCAATTCAAAACCTGAGACAAATTCAGTCGTCACAAAAATGACCGAAAACTGTACCAAAATGGCAATTCACCAGCCGAAATGTGTGTATATTGGCGAAATACATCAGTATACGAAATGAAAATAACAGTGGGAGTTCCCCCAGCTAGCCAGAGATACACAACTTCAAGAAGTCACAATCAGGAAAAGCCATTAAAAAGACTCCACGGTGTTTAAAATGGCTCCGTACCCCAATAACATTTCACAGTGCTGAGGCAATGACCCAAATTCAAACCAAAACTCACAAATTCTGGGAACTGCTATTGTAATAAACTTGACTGTTAAAGGATGTACATTAATTTTCTTTGAACGTTTGTACATTGACCTGTGAGTTTTGGACATTGGTATTACCCAGACTAAAGAGACATAATTGTGGGTTTTGAGCAGAACGAAATGTGGGTATTGACGAGACCCAGTCGTACCAAAGTCTGAATTGGCGCGACCAAAAAGATCAAAATGTTGCAATTGGCAAGACCTAATAGCTCGGGTCGAGGAATTTTGCCAAAATTAAGTAATCTAAGCGGGAACTACCCACTTTGAGTTGCTAGACGGAAGTAAGTAATTTTTATCCA
The DNA here is from genome assembly GCF_964194025.1 of Convolutriloba macropyga. NCBI lineage: Eukaryota > Metazoa > Xenacoelomorpha > Acoela > Convolutidae > Convolutriloba > Convolutriloba macropyga. The sequence goes on from NC_134468.1 coordinate 12,752,479, forward strand.
GCATGCTCTTAAAGGATGCTTATCAAAACATTTTATCGTTCAGTGTTTTATGAGAGCTGACTACTTGATGTGAATAATTTTGCCTTGTATGAACTTCTATGCTGCAAGATCCCCATGCGTCTAAGAACACCGATGCCGAATATTTCTTGCGTCCAAAAACGACAGTACTGAGTCTTTCTGGCAAATCTTCTGAAACCGAACATACCAAATCTCTCTTGCGTCCAAAAACAACGACACCGAAGATGCCGAAGATTTCGGTTTTGCGATATAGCTGGCTGAGGCTAATTTTCAGCTGTTATAATCATAAGCAACTGTTATATTCATACGGATACATATTTTTGACAGAAATCCCCTCCACCCCACAAAGTCATGAACTTACGTTTTTGCGGTTGCGAAATTAACCTTTGTCTTCCATGCAGTCGGCTACTCTACATAACAGCCAGCAGGGAGAAGATGATCACGTACACAAGTTAGGAAAGAGAAACGCTCAGAAAAGATCAATTTCTGCAAAATTTATCACGCTCAGCCCACGTTAGAAGTTATTTAAGTGATGCAATTAGATTTAAAAGAACTATCTTAGAAACTACTTGGAAAACGATAGTTGGTAAGCAAAGGTGAGAAACGCCACTCGTTTGCAGAATCTTGAAATTTTGTCCTCTGTAATACTTGATTTGCTCTTAAGGTAGAGGTTTGATCACATCCCCCACCGCATTGATTGACAATTATATAAGGGTAAATTGATTTTTGCCTATATTTAGTAAAATTTTCAAAAAAAAAGATGCTAAAATGCATACAAGTTTCAAGATGTGTTTACATGCTACAAAAAAATTAAAGTTTTTGCATTTAGAAGACTTTTTCCGTTAATTTGATTAAGAATTTTGAATAAATTTGACTTAAATTTTTGCGGTCTGGTCCAAACACGAGGAATTCTTACGTAATGGCAATTTTGATTCGTAAGACTTCAATAGCTGCAACTGCAAGCCAACTGGTTAATTAGCCAGACTAGGGAAAATTACCCGCTTGTTGGTAACTTTATGACGCGAGAAACAGCGCAAAAAATTGCCGAGAGCAACTCGGTAATAAATTCAGAGTAGGCAAAATTAACCTGGTGGAGTGCGAAGTTTTTTAATGCAGCCCCCATGGTTACAAAACAGTGCACGAGGTCGTTCACTAATTTTTAAGCATTATAAATAAAACTATCGTAGGAAACGTGAGCTTTGTATCCCAAGGTATATTGTTTATATATGAGATCCACAGATTAAGGAAAAACAAACCCCATTGTTGCTGACTCCAATTTTTATACGAATATTTTCCAGTGTGAATTTTACGCACAATTGAGGGATGTTTTCCGTTTGTGCCCCCAGTACGTTACGCACCCCAGTTACAAAGCATGCGTCATTACATAATACATCATTATGTATAAAAATGGCAACTTGCAGCTATCAAATAATATGCACCTACTAAGCTGCAGGGAGGGGAGAAGGGGGCACAAAAGGGAAAAATCACAAAAGGGGGCACAAAAAGGAAGTCGAAATCGCGTTTGGAATGGTAAACATTTTTCCATAGACAGCACGAATAGAGAGAGAAAACAGTTGAGAATTTACAGATGAAGCGCTTGCTTCACCACTTCAGATAGAAACTTGGCAGGAAAGTTTTATTTTGCTTCACCGGTCAAAAACCCTTTTCTGTACTGCCTAGGACATTTTTAGAAGACGGCAAAGAATTCTCCTTTTTTGGATAAGACGGAGCAGGTCGTCAAAAAGATCCTACTTCTCTTCAATTGAGTCTAATTTTGCTCAAATACGCGGTGCAAAATATTTTCATTAAAGGTTTTCTAAAAGCCATAATTTCATGATGAAAAATTTTGCATAAAAATGGTTACAGTTCCGGAAAACTAACCAAAATTTGTTTGCCTTTTTGCCATAGAGAAACAATTTATGGTGATGTCCACCTCGGAAAACAATTGAAACTTTTCCATATTCGGTTATTATCTTCTACAACATTTCTCTTTTGCTCGACAATTTGTCACCATTCTGCTAATTGTCACTCATTTAATTTCTGCAACGGGAACTTATGCCGACTGAACAGCGGAAACAGGTTTTCGGACGAGGCAGATGAACATTTTATCTCAGACCCAAACTGTGTCTATTCGGGCTATTTGTCTGCCCCAAAATGTTTCGAAAGAGGGGGTTCATCGGATGATTACTGCCGTATTCCATGGAGGAATATGGCAGAATGGGGGGAATGGTTTATGCCATACAACAATTCTAACCGGTTATCAACTTATGACATGAAAATCTCAGGGACGTGTCATAATTTCAATCCTAAAATTTCTGAGTCGAGGTTTTACCGTGAAATATTAGCAATTCGCGGTGAACAAAAGTAAAATTGAACAGTTTTTAAACCGTTGAATGGGTTGAAAAATGCAATTTTCGTAAAGACTGCAATAAATTTGGCGGTGAAATTTTTTACCCCATTCAGATCAATTTTGAAACCACTTTGCATGCGCGAAAACTTGAGACTTACTCTTACATTGGAATTGTATTTAAAACAGATTGGCTGCATTGTTTAGAAAATAAGTAAAGTGAAATGTTGTAGGATTTTGCGTTGAATAACTTAACTCATTTTTAAATCGCTGTTGTTGCATTGCCTACTTTCTGTTGTTAGAAAAATTTCAACAACACTTTTGTAAAATTTGCGGTAAAAATAATCTGGCATAATTTTTGTCACTGCATTTATCGCTAAAAATTGCTAACAATAATAGCACTTTTTAGCGCATACAACTCTCTGGTTAACTTATTCCTCGTTACTTGTTACTTATTACGATCTCTCAAGGTGCCGTTCTATACTAATCAGATAATCCTAAAACAATCAAAAATAAACTCTTTGTGCAAAAAGCACTTCCTCGTAGAACCTAGCATTGCAAACTTCTCAATTTCGGTGGTTCTAACTATAGATGGTTCCAAAATTCAAGCCAAAGATAATCCCGCTAGACAGAAATTCAAGAAAAATAATTAAAAGTTATCAATTAAAACGATTCCATCGGCAAAACTATTCTTTATACAAGAAAATACAACAGTTCGTAAGATCTAGCAATCATTATAGTAAGAAAACAACAAAATAATATGCTGAACACACTAACAACTTAAGGCACAATTTCAACTTCTGTGCAAAGATTCGTCCTTGTGATTGGAAGAACATACTCAATCCCATTCATTAGTATAATAAGAAGACCATATAGTTGATAACTGTTGATAATATTACATTTCAAAACTTGATGCATTTTAAATCAAGCCACAAGCGAAGTTCAACAAAAACCACTTGATCTCAGCTTTGATACAAAACAAACTTTTAAGAGAATACATGAAGAATCGGTTTGGAAACGTTTCAGACAGAACGTGTTGTCTTGCGGAAGAAGCTATGGTCACAGGATTTAGCTTTTCTTAATGCGATAAACTATCTTAACACTCTTCTATATAAGTAACTATCTCAACGCTACAACAGTTATTTTGCAGGATGGCTCCCTAATTTTATCATTTTTTAGTACCTATAACCATTTAATATAAAATTTCTCAAATATAATTGAAGTTTTTTGAATGTTGAAATCTAAACATTTTGAATTTTCTTAGAATAATCAGAAATGATGACATTAAAATCAGAAGATGTTTCTTTAATGAACACTTGTACGAACCAAAATACATCAAATAAGATATTGGGTTAATTATTATAAGATCATACAAGACCAGTGTAAAATATGAAGCATTGAAAACTAAAAATTACCATGAGATCTTCTTATATATTCTGAAATTATTTAATGGTGAAGTTTGAGCAGAAAGAAAAAAAGAACCATGAGTGTTAAAGGTCAAATGCAATTGGTTATTTATCAGCAAATGCTTCCAATATTTCTGAGAGTTGTCTGAATCTTCAGAAAACTGTTTCATCGGAGAACAATAACAAACATAATTCACGAAACAATACTTTGAAAAATACCCAACTAATATCAAAGAGCACAGTCTCACTAAAATGTTTCTTGCAGCGCTGCTTAAAACCTATTAAATGCAAAATCAAAATCAACTGTTGTAGAAAGAGCAGAGAAATCGGGGTCAGCTTCATTTTTTTATCTATTACGAAGTTTAATCCGGAATTTCGTTTTCAGTTCGAAACATAGCACATAATTAACCAAAAAATTATTTTTTTCTTTTCTTTGTTCAAAAATTGATCGAAAAATGCCAAAAAATTAAATAGAATTAGTTCCAGACTGTTTAGGTGTTTCAGTCGAAATGAATGAAGCTTGATCGAAAACAAATGCAATCAGTGATGAAAGCTGTACGAGAGAAAAGGTTTGAGCTTCAATTTTTTCAACAGTTGATAAGAAAAGAAATGATTAGTGAGTAAGATATCACGAAATAAACTTTACTTTTCGTTATTAATTCTATTAATGAGGATTTCTTTTAGATATTTTTTTTTTCTATACTTGGACCACGAGCTAAAAATTTGTATGATTTGCGTCATTTATTTTTTTTTGTCTTTTGGAGTTCGTGGATGTTTTAAAGTCTTTTTTTGAAACAATCTTATTTCGATTCCCACCCCAACCCTTCGAATGAAACGCCAAAAATTATGTTCAATTGCTCTACGCCTGGAGAATTTTCACTGCGGAAAAAAAACAAACGAAAGAAGGGGAACATTCGATAAAACAGCAATATTCACTTTTGTTCTACGGTTTAACCAAAATTTCGTTCGCCTTAAGTGTTCTATAAAAAGATACGCATACACACAAACGCGCGCACACACAGCGTGCGTGCGTGGTGTGTGTGTGTGTGTGGGGGGGGGTGTAAATGAAGAACGCTTAAGGCAGATTGAATCTTGTTTAAAACCATCGAACAAAAGTGAATATTGGTGTTTTATCGAATGTTCCCCACGCTTCTTTTTCATTTCTTTCCGCAGTAACACACACGCACACACACACATACACCCTCGCCCCCCCCCCCCCCACACACACACACACACACACACACACTCACACACACACACTCACATACACACACAAACGCACATCCCAGGTTGAAGTCCAGAGCCAAATTGTTTTATGATCAGACCCAGTCGAGCTCAAAGCCGTGTGTTCTCAGACCGAAATTACAGGGTCTCGACGGAAGTTTTAGCGCACTACAGTCTGGACGATGGTTGGAGATGGTCTGATCAGAGGTAAGTTTGGTCTGAAAATACTGATAATAGGCGGATTCGAGCGCACTTGGGTCTGATCAGAGGCGACTTCGAGCGTAATTGGGTCTGATCATAACCTCTTCGAGCGCACTTGGCTCTGATCAGAATTGTTTTCGAATGCAATTGGGTCTGAACAGGGACAATTTTGAGCGCCTTATTTTTTCATATATTTTTGTTTGTTTTTTTTTTACTGAGAGATGTTGGCTCTGCCAGCAGGCAACAATAAAGCAGCGTTTTGATCAAAGATTTGCCTGAAGTCCGATAGCTCTGATCAGAAAAAAGGAGTCCAGCTGTTAGCAAAGGCCGTCTCACTTCAGAGGACATTTTGATCAACTGGATACCACGATGTTTTTTATGGAAAGCTGTCAAAACTCATCCATTGAGTCAGAAATATACACTAAGCGGTACCCAAAATAAAATTTGTTCCCAACAGTTGGGTTTCGTTTTCATCAGCAATACTTTTATAATTGGTTTTTCCTTAGATGATTAAAGACTGCAAACATCAGTTTCTATGAAATGAATATATTATAGCAAAATTAAAGGATTTGATCATAATTAAAATATTTCTCTGATCAGAGTATTTTGAGCGCACATGAGTCTGATCATAACCTCTTCGAGCGCACTTGAGTCTGATCATAGTCTGATTGAGGTCTGGGCAATGGTCTGAATTTGAGTCTGGACCATGGTCTGAAGATGGTCTGATCAGAACGCCTTCGGTCTGAAAAGTCTGATCAGAGACCCTTTGTGTCTGGTAATTCTGATCAGAGATAATTTCAGTCTGGAAATTCTGATCAGACGAAAATTTGGGTCTGGACCTCAACCTGGGATGCACACACACACACACACACACACACACACACACACACACACACACACACACACACACACAACACACACACACAAACACACACACACACACATACACACACACACACACAAACACACACACACACACATACACACGCATACACACACATACACACACATACACACAAAGCAGACAAACAAGCACACCTTCCACTGTTGCAATGGCCCTCATTATCTGCTACCTTAGAATGACTGATCCTATCAAAATTGGTCCCTGATTACACGTGATTCCAGTTCATAAGTTGATTAATGCGTGGATATACAGAGACAGAGAATGTGGAAAATTGGGAATCCCGCCTGATTGCGCTGAACATATTATAATGCACGGTGGAGGATGGGTGCCACCAGTAACGGAACAATCAATATTCTTGTCCATCGATTTTGATCCATGTTGGGTTCTAGAATGTTAACTCATAGCTTCACTACCTGACTTCACCAAAACAATTTTGCTCGCTAAATCTCTGCCTGACACCTTATGCTCAAACAGTATGACAGAAAGAACAGTTAATATTACTTGATATAGCAGATTTTTTGGGCAAATTGACGTTATGCATGCGATCACTCACAAGTTTTACAGACTTCTTCGTCGCTTGATTATTGCAATTAATGATGAAATTATTTGTTAATTTATTTTTATTATAGAATTCCGCCGTTTTATTCAATCCTGCATCGCTGTGCTGACACGCAATTCCACTTTCGACAATCGTTTTAAACTACGCTTTTGGCCTTGAAAGTAGCAGATCAATTGAGACGACATTCTTTTCAATTGATTCAGGTGCCAGACGGAAATTTCTTATGTCCAGGTTTTCCTGCCGTGCTTTCAGAAACTTAAGTGCGCTCTTCATGAACTCAGAAGTTCCTATATCAAGACTTCCGTGCGCTCATGGCCAGACTTTTACGAGACTTTTGTGCGTTCACCAGGATTGCATGCCTTTACTGCAATCTCGGCAAAGGATTTTTTGCGTTCAAAATCAAAAAACGTCCTGCAAACTTAAGCTTTTAGTGTGCCCATGTCTCAGTATTATTGCATGCAAATTGCCTATAAAGAAACTTTAGTGGGTTCAAAATTGCCCCTGTCCAGATCATCGTACGGTCACAGTTAACTACGTGCAGAAATTGGTGTGTTCATTCAAAATAGACCGCACTATTTACGTTTTGGCATGTCAAATTTTGGTCTGGGATTAAACATAGGACTTAATTGTTTTGTTGAAATGTGACTAACTAGTTCAACAGAATTTTTACTTTTAGAATGCATACGTTAAGTATTTTAATTTTACAGTTTATGAATTTAACAAAAAAAACTATTTGAAAGGCAAGTTATTATAACTTGAAGTCGATCAAGGCCCCGATGAAAATATCCCTAAAATTTTTGAAATTTTTGAACAGAAGTTGTTGATATTTGTGAAAGCCTCTATTAATTTGATTACTTGAAAAACAATACTATAGACTTTCTGATTCACTAAATTGTATTTTTTTATACCGAACGTAAAAATTAGGTTAACAGTAGTTTAAGTTAGGTTAAAACTCAAATTTGAAGTATTTGTACTCAAACTTGCGATCAAGTTCCTGCATATGAAATTCAGTTAAAGCTCAAGAATAATGTACCAGGGACCTCATTGGAAACTGTTGGGTTATGGATTTTTGCAAGCGGAATAAAAAGCGTTTTTAACTAAGTAAAAGAATTAATTTCTCAAAAAATGAGAGAATAACAAAATGATATTTTACAGAAGAATTTAGAGATTTACAGGAGAGATCTGATTATTAGATCAAGATGGTGATTTGAATTTGGGGATGAAAAAGGACTCAAAAATCAGCTGTATATATACCCATTATCAGTGTGAAAAAGTCAAGATACAAAACTAATCTTAGCACCGTGATTTATAGTGGGGGTCGCAAGGGTTACCCAATATGGTTTGCTTCTGCAAATCAGTCGCAAAGGGAACCATAAATGGAATGCATTTGCACTTTTCTAAGAATTCATTCACACTTCCGGAGATATCATCATCATTTAATACATGCTGGGAAGATTTTACATCAATTAATCTAACTCTAATAATAGTTATCTAGAATCACCAATTTGAACCGAATATTGATTCCCAGCACCATTTCTTGACGATTCATTTATATAATTTCTTTGATCAAAGTCATATTGCTTGTCGTTCTAATCTGGTAAGTCAAACTTTCTAATTCTCACTAAGTTTAAGACTATAGTTGATCGATATTCTAACACCCCCACTCAGACTTGAGCTGATTGCGTAGAGTCTGCTCCCATCAAAACTGCTCTGAATGTTTCCACTTTCGAAACGGGTAAGGACTTTGTGAAGATGTCCGCTGCCATTTTGTCTGTAGGGACGTAATGAATTGAAATATTCCCATCCTCAGTCTTGTCACGAATGAAGTGGAACTTTGTCTCGATTTGCTTGCTCCTCTTGTGCATGACTGGGTTTTGGCAAAGTCTGATACAATTTTGGTTGTCCTCTCCAATTGCTATTGGACGTTTCTGTTGGATGCCAAAATCCTCTAGAAGTTGTTTCAGGTAGAGTGCTTCCTGAACTGCTGCTGCAATGCCCTGATATTCTGCTTCTGATGAAGGAAGAGCAACTGTGGCCTGCTTCTTGACACCCCAGCTGAGTGCTGCGCCACGTCCGTTGAGCTTGAAGTATTAGCCCGTTGTTGATTTTCCGTCGTTCACGTCTCCAGAGCAGTCTGCATCACTTTCCCCCACTAAATCATGACTAGCTTCTTTTGTGTAAGTAAGTTTTAAACCTTTTGAACCTTGAAGATATCGCAGAAGTCGTTTTCAGCACATCCAGTGTTGATTGGTAGGTGCATTCATGTGTCTGGACAGAATGTTGACTGTGAACATGATGTCTGGCCTCGTTTGTTTGGCCAGATACAGAAGTGACCCAACCAAGCTTCTGTAGATCCTCTGGTCCACTTCTTCGTCTCCGTTCTGTGCTGTCTGAAGTTTCAAATTCAAATCAGCTGGACTTCTTGAGGGTTTGCATTGATCCATTTGAAACCGCTCAAGCATTGTTTCTATGTAGCGTTCTTGGTCGACTGTGACTTTGCCCTCTTCTCGTCTGATTCTTAGACCCAGAAACCAGTGTAGTCTCCCTCTGTCTTCCATGTGAAAGGTTGCTTCTAGTGCCTTCTCGACATCAGAGAACACTGTCATACTTCTTGATGCTACTAGGATGTCGTCAACCCAGACCACGATGAAGGTGTGATCCTCTGCCTCTGATCTTGCAAACAAGCAGTGATCGTTCCTGCTTCTGGTGAACCCCTGTCTCAGTAGGAAGTTTGCCAGCTCTTTGTACCAGTTGTTAGCAGCCTGTTTCAAACCAAAAATTGATTTATTTAATAGACATACTAACTTCTCTCCATCTGATCCGCGTTTTACAAACTCCTGTGGCTGTTCCAGATACACTTCTTCCTCGATTGGTGAGTGCAGGAAAGCAGTCTTGACATCAAATTGGTGCATCACATGGCCCTGCTTCGCTGATAGCTGAAGTAGAATCCTGAATGTCTCCGGCTTACAGGTAGGCGCAAAAGTCTCAAAGTAGTCCAGTCCTTCCACTTGTTTGAAGCCTTTCGCCGCATAGCGCGCTTTGTATTTGTCCACTTCACCACTGGGTCCCAATTTCACTTTGTAGACCCATTTGACCGGTATGACGTCCCTGTCTGTGGGTGGTCTCACTAGGTTCCAAGTCTCGTTGTCTTGGAGTGCCTTGACCTCGTCCTTCATTGCCCGGTGCCACTGGTCCCAGTCGTTACCTTGCTTGGCTTCGTAGACTGTTTTGGGTTCCACATAGTCGCCCTCAGTCACAGCAAGATGGGTCCTGATTTCTCCAAAAAATTGCGGAACATTCCTTGCTCGTGTCCCTCGTCTGGGCTCTGCTCTGTCCGCGTGTTCCAGGGCATCTTCATTGAAGCCAACTGTCTCTAACTGTGAGAAGTCTTCTGTGTAGACTCTGAATCTCTGTAACTCGCTTTTATTGCAGTAGATCCTTCATCTAGTGCTGTTTCTCCAACATCTGAGGCCTCTGGTCTCAGTGTTGTTTCTTGAGTATTCACGCTCCCTGCGTCATGCCACTCCTCCTTTATTGCAGTAGATGTGTCCTGTCGTTCTCTGTTGTCATCATCTTGATGACCATCATCTGGGTGCCAGATTCCCAGTTCCGACCCGTCATCTAGTAGGTCAGCCGTTTCTTTGTTGTCAGGGATTGAGCCCACTTCAGACTCCTTGATGATCACATCTCGAACAGCCATCACCTTGACTGTGTTGGTTATGTACACCAGGTATCCGTTTTCTCCTTCAGTGTAACCCACAAACTTTCCTTCCAGTGCCTTGGGTTCAAGTTTGCTGACTTCTCTGTCCCTCTTCCTCATGAAGACTGTGCAACCAAAAACAGATAATTTACTAATTGAAAGCTTAGGTTTTATACCTCTCATCAGCTCTGCTGGGCATTTTTCTTCTCCTCGTCTCACAACCAAGTTTCTGATCCTTGCTGCGTGAAGAATTGCTGCTCCCCACATCATCTTGGGAAGTCCTGAGTCAATGAGCAAACATCTTGCCATCTCCAGCAGTGTCCTGTTGCACCTCTCAGCTAACCCATTCTGTTGTGGCGTCTCTGGTATGGTCTTTTCCTGTAGAATGCCTGCATCTAAGCAGTACGTCTTGAACTGCTCTGAGAGAAACTCCTTCGCATTGTCTTGCCTCAGCTTCTTGGGCGTCCCCACACTGAGAACAAATTTCTTCAGGCTGGCCAGTGCTTCACTCTTTGCCTTAAGCAAGTCCACAAACAAAAACTTCGTGTACTGGTCTGCAAACACTATGCAGAACCGGAACCCTGACAGTGACTCTACTCTGAAAGGTCCCATCACGTCTGTGAACACCCTCTCCAGTTTCTCTTCTGCTTGGGTCTCTGCCACTCTTGGTACTGGAGTCTTTGTGATCTTGGCCAATGCACACACATTGCATACATCATCGAGTTCCCCCACTGTCTCTGGTGCATTCCTGACCACTTCCGCTTGATTCAAATGACCCAATTGTCTGTGCCACTGCCTTGCACTGTCAAGTTTCACGCTGTTGGAACTCATCTTGAATATTAGAACGCTGCAGGGTAAGTAAAACAAAATTATTTTCTTGTGTTAGTTTTACCCGAGTTCCCTTCTGGAGTTTCATGCAGCTGTTTCCTCTCTCTAAAGTGAAGCTATGTGCATATTGAGACTGATAGGAGGTTTGAAGAATAGCCTGGCACACACAGAACATTTTTGTGTTCGCATTGGAATTTTTCTTTGTTTGAGGGTATGCTGATCCTCACACAGCCTCTGCTCACCACTCTGGAAGCCTCTCCGTTGGGCCCATAACCTGTTGGGTTATGGACTTTCGCAAGCGGAATAATTTCTCAAAAAATGAGAGAATAACAAAATGATATTTTAAAGTAGAATTTAGAGATTTACAGGAGAGATTTGATTATTAGATCAAGATGGTGATTTGAATTTGGGGATTTCTGACCATTGATTGAATTGGCACAAAGTCCAGGAACGCATCGATGTTCGTCACTATGTGATCTTTACAACCACTGTCCACTAGCATGCCTGCTGTCTTCCACTGGGTAAGAGCTGCCCAGCATTCCTCGTCTGGAGTAGCCAATGTTGGACCCATTGCCACTGACTCATGTTTGCCTCCATCTCTTTGTCTCTTGCATGCCCTGTCTAGGTGACCCTTCTCACCACACTTGCTGCATTGTGCTGTCTCCTTCTTCCTGCAGTCCTTGGCAAAGTGTCCAGGGATCCCACACACAAAGCAGTTTCCTTTCATGGGTCCCTTCTTGAAGTCACGCTTCACTGCCAGTGCCACTGAACCACTTTGTCCCTTGTGTCTCTGCACCGTGTTCTCATGAAAATTCTGCAGCCTTTTCCTCAACTCTGTGAAGTTCGTTGCCGGGTTGAAGCTTTCCTGTATAGCAAAACTTTCATACCTCATTGGCAGACCATTGAGGACCAAGGCGTTGAAGAGGGTCTCTGAGACTGCTTCCCCTGCTTCTTGTAGCCTTGTGAGCAACTCCTGTCCTCTGATGAAGAAGCTGTCCAAATCCTCAGAATCCTTGAGCTGCAGTCGAGCAAGCTGTGCCACTAAAGTCACCACTGTCGGCGTCTCCACACTCTGAAATCTCTCTTGCAAAAGCTTCCAAGCCTTTGCTCCATCTCCAATGCCGTCATCTCCCACACAGTCATGTCTCATCAGCATGAGGGTTGTTGCATCTAGAGTCAGTGCCAGATGGCACCACACATTGTTCCGTTTCTCCTTGATGTCTGCAACTTCCTTCTCATATGCATCCTTCGGCACCTTGTGGTTCTTCTTTTCATCATTGGTTGCCCCATTGGCCAGTGGCGCAGGCTCATTGGGTTGCTCCTCTGTCCCCAGTAGTGATTTGTAGAGTCCCTTCGTCTGCATCATCGCCACAAATCTTGTGCTCCAGATTGGAAAGTCCTGTGCCTTTCCTGTGTAGGTCAGCAGCTTCACTGTCTCTTGATCCATTGAAGTTTGAGCACGCAAAACAGTTGTGAAAAGAAAAGGTACTAAGCAGAAGAGGATTATGACTGTCAACAACAAATTAGTTTTGTTTTGGAAATTAATTTTATGACTTAGAAAATTGCTCGGCCCATAACCTGTTGGGTTATGGACTTTTGCAAGCGGAATAAAAAGCGTTTTTAACTAAGTAAAAGAATTAATTTCTCAAAAAATGAGAGAATAACAAAATGATATTTTACAGAAGAATTTAGTGATTTACAGGAGAGATCTGATTATTAGATCAAGATGGTGATTTGAATTTGGGGATGAAAAAGGACTCAAAAATCAGCTGTATATATACCCATTATCAGTGTGAAAAAGTCAAGATACAAAACTAATCTTAGCTAATCTCTATATATTGTTGAAAGTAGATGCATCCTCAATCATAGTTGAACAAAGGTGAAACCAAGCAACTTTGAGACAATTTTTTTGTAAGGTTTCAATCAGGTTTGAAATTGGACAATTGGTTAGTTACAATAACGCATTCTCTGCTTTCCAAAAGCAGGAAAAACAAATTGTAGTTTAGGGAATTTGACTTGACAAAATAATTTTGAAACCTGATTAGAAATTGAACTCAACTTGCATCAGAAGTTGCGCTTACGCCTTAAAACTAAAAGATTCTAACTTGTTTTTTTCGTTCACTGTTAATAAATGTATTCGACAATGGTTGAACTATCTTTTTTGGATATCTCCCCAGAGTTATTTCTTTTCTTTTTTTACAATTTTATGCCAGCATAGCTTATACATTGTCCACTACTTTTTGGGCTATCAATATCCTCCCATTGCATTCGGCGGTCGATGTATCAGTAAACCTCACAATTTAATTGGCAGATCTTATAGCGGATATATACAATGACATTGTTTAATACTCTGGGAAAATGGATCAGTTTATCATGAGACAATTTTAAGTTTTTTGATGATTCTGAGAAAAAAAACCCTAAACTTCTCCTTTTTTCATCTTTTACATTCTTGTTTAACACCGGTACAACAGAGATCTATCCTTTGCAAAATATTCCTTTTATCTTTTAAACGAAAGTTGAATTCACATCCATTGTCTTTTAAAAGAGGTTACCTTCATTTGTTTTTATTAAAAAAAAAACAAATTACTTTTCCATTTGTGCTCCCAATGCATTATATTTTCCTCATTTACATAAAATATCCAATACGCAGTATATCATTATGCAATAAGGTGGCGTGAGCTATTGTGGAGTTCAAATGATAGGCAACAAACTAGGACTGCACAAGCTGAAAGTCTAGCCAGTGACACCGTTTTTTGAGCTAAATAATGCTCTGACAAAAAAATTCAATAATTTCCGCAAGGGACCCTGTTTCATATCAAGCACTCATGTTTAGCTGATAAAAAATAAGCAACTTTGGCAAATTGCATGGAAATGACTCACGAGCTGTTGGCTTTGGCATTAGCAAGCTGCAGCTTAGTGACACTAGCTTTAGATTAATTGAAGTGTGAGCAGGGTGAGCGTGAGGGAGAAGAGGGGAGGGGGTGTGAGCATGGGGTAGGTGTGAGCGTTGGCAAGCATTCAGGGCTATGGGTGTATTGATGTAAAGGGGGGGGGGGGGTTGAAGTGTTGGGTGTGGAGTAGAAGACAAACTCTACGAACAGGCCAATTACACCATTAATTTGATATCTTTTAAACAGTTACAGAATTTCCGTGAGTCGCATATTTGATCACAAACTATTGAGTTGCAATCTACTAAAAGAACTCAACGCCCTTCAAATCTTACTTATCCCAATTTCGAGCCAATTAATGTGCAGACAAAAAAATGATCATTCAAAAAGGTGGTAGTACGAAAAGCTGCATAAAAACAAACAGCAAGACTAATGTAATTGCTACAAACTTCGTTTGAGAGCATTTAATAACTGGACCGATTTTGCGTTTATCTGTAGCTCATTTTTTCAACTTTCCTTATTCTTACAAATTGGGGCAAACTTCAGGATTAAATTTTGAAGTCCACCATTTTCCTCATTTGGTTACATCTTTTGGATCTATTTTGTCCCCCCCCCCCCCCCATTGTGTTTGTTATGCCCCCCCCCCAACTACAACTTTTTATGTGTTTTATTTATCACATTACTATGTAAAAAATAGCACGTGCGTCTTAGTGGCGTAAAAGTTATATGCCCACTAAGCTTGGGGGATCTCCTCTTGTAGCTACTCTTAGATCTACTCTGGTGGTGGGTACTTTTTGGGACATTTTAACGGCATTATGGCTCCATTTGATCAAATCAATAGGTAAGATTGCTCTTGAAAAAGGAAATGATATCGAAATTTAACTTTTTTTACAAATACGACCTAATGGATGTGAAAATAATAATAATAATAATAATAATAATAATAATAATAATAATAATAATAATAATAATAATAATAATAATAATAATAATAATAATAATAATAAGAATAATAATAATAATAATAATAATAATAGTAATAATAATAATAATAATAATAATAATAATAATAATAATATTAATAATAATAATAATAATAATAATAATAATAATAATAATAATAATAATAATAATAATAGTAATAATAAAAATACATCTAAAATATAATAATAATAGTAATAATAAAAATACATCTAATTTATAACTTCAATTGCACTTGCCCTAGTGGAGACCTGGAATTTATGGAAAGACCTATTAATTCCAGGTGGGGGGTAAATATTGAATTAAATATTGAATATTACACGGTCGAGGACCCTAGTTAAATTCCAGGCTAATTCTTTCCATAAGTCCAGCCAAATTCTTTTCATATGCAAAAATGAGGAAAACTAAAGAGTTCCGACAACATCTGGGTTCGATCTCGTGACCTTCTCTAATCTCACCCAACGCTTAACCAATTGCACTACATGTCCTTAACTTTGAAGGAAATTGAAAACAAGTGATTATAACGATCGCGAGAGTAATTCCAAGACATGTTTTATTGTCCAGCCAAATTCCAGAACACCTTTATTGTCCAGCCAAATTCCAGAAAACCTTTATTGTCCAGCCAAATTCCATGACGTATGGTTGAGTTCCAGCCAAATTCTAGGCGGTTGTTTTAGTTCCAGCCAAAGTCCAGGACATCACATTATGTCCAGACAAATTCTTTTCGTACCCAATATCTGTCGAGGACAGTCTTTTCATACCTCAAATCTGTCGAGGACGGTCTTTTAATATTTCCAGGTCTCGACTAGGGTGAGGAACAAAATGGAAGTTTTTTCGAATGCTGTTTTGCAGCGGTCTTCCCATTATAGCCCCGACATTCCACGCCCCCTCCCCCGCCGCCCCCCCCCCCCTACCTATACAGACACGCACTCACAAACCTCCAAACGCACGTAAATGTAGCCACTGTTGTGGTATAATTACGGTAATTTTCGTTGGGCGGGTGCTATACGTTTCATGGTTGCCTAATCCACTAAGCAGGGGAGGAGAGGGGGCTATTATGGAAAATACCCGAGAGAACGTTGAGATTTTAGCCTTCTGGTGCCGTAACAGGAGCCTGGGAAGCAGTTTGAAGACAGTCTCCAACATCATTTAGTTTCCCACACATCTGTTTCCTTAACAGAAAAAACAATAATTCAAATTTATCTAGCTTCCAAGAAAATAGACATTAAACAAGCAAACACTTCATGTCTTTAACCACTATCACACAGTTCCATAGCAAAATAGCCTCTGCAGCAGCGTGTTTCACCACGTTTATTACAAGTTTCCCTAGTTGAGAAATCTTCGGTTAGAAAACGTAAGAAACCTTCGGTATCGTCGTTTTTTTTAGCCAAAAACGACGAAAGCCCTTACGTCGGTATAGTCGTTTTTGTTCGTTATTTAACGTAAGAAAGAATCGGTATCGTCGTTTTTTAATCGCAAGCGAGATTCGGTATCGTCGGTTTTTAAACGTAAGAAAGTGAATTTCAGCACAGTTGAGCTCATTGTTATGTAAAGTTTTTGCGCTTAATTTTTTGAAAAGTCAGCACATTTCTTATATAAAGTTCGAAAGGTTTCTTGAGCCGGTTGATCATGCCATAATCTAGAGATTGCCTGCCCAGGTTGAGGCCCTGGTTCAAAATGAGGTACATAATTTTCAATCCAGACCATATTTTGTCTATTTAACCAGGCAGAACCAAATCATCTATGACAAACTTTGTCTCGTTCACAGTTTCTGTGCGTTGATTTGTTTCTTCAAAAGTCCGTATGAAAAAACCAATCAGTCCAGAACTCTTATGAGGTTTATGGGTAACATATGATTGCAGCATTTTTCAATCATTTCTGCCCTAAGAGAGGTCAGACCTTTATATATTCCGCGTTCAGACCTTTTTACGACCACACCTGATGCAGACCATATAGTCTGAATCGAATTTTACACCTCCACGAGTGGAAAACAGTTTATTGCTAATAGAGAACAAAATCTAAACCAGGCAGGATTACTGACGTAGCTTTTAAAGAGGGAAAAATAAAAAATTATGCAAATATATATAGACACCTTTCGAATTTAGTATCAGCTTAAAATTGATAGTAACAAAATTAAAATGTCGCATCAATTAGCACAAAAACGTATGTCAAACAAAATTATTATGTCAGACCTTTAAAACATGAAATAGAGTACAAAAACCGCTAAAAAGTAAAAAGTGTCTAAAACGCTGAAAATTGCATATAAACTCTCATGATTGAGATTGTCAGAAATGCTTTCAAACGTACATTTACTTGTCAATATGGTTTAGAATAACTACTTAACCCAAAAAAGTAAAGTCAAAACTAAAAAAAAAATATTCGTAAAATCAACAATTTCGCTCGCTCAGCGCAAATTTTTCGCTATTACTTCATTCGCTCTTTCGAAAGCTGGTATGAACGAAAACACACTCCCTTTTCCCCCAATCTCCATTTTTGTTCAAGAACAGAAAGTCAAATTTTTTGCATGTGCGTATTGATTTTGGTTATAACCCCGCTTGTGGTATATCAAGCTAACAAAGTTGCTACTTCAGCAGAGCGTTGCTGCAACGATAGCATGCCTGGCCGTGGTTCAGGAGATAGTAGATTCGAGTCTTCTAAGCTGTAGTTTCTTAGCAGTATACGGAGTTAATACAACAGTTGGGTTGTTACAATGATAAGTGTTGCACCCCGGGAATTTCATTAACTAATTATTTCATTCATTTCGTCCTCGCTGTTTAGAAGGCGGATCACTAATAATTGATGTATACATTTTAATGACACACCAGCAATTTTTTGTTTCTTTTTGTTTTAGCGTCATATAAATTTTTAGCGTCACTACAGTAAAGCTGCTATTTCAGCCTTCAACAATTTATAATAGAAATTTAGCAATTATCTCTCTCTCTCTCTCTCTCTCTTTGATTCCTCGTCAGTTAAACGATTGCAATAAGTCAAAGTAAGTATAATCTAATTTACAACCGCAAAAAAAATAGATTTTTCCTCAGATAGTAGGTTCGAGTCTTCTAAGCTCTAATTCTTGCTCAGTATATGAAGTTATCTAATACCACAGTGACGTTGCTACACTTTTACAAACTCTTTCAGAATAACTAGTTCGATTCAAAAATATAGATCACCATTACTTCTTTTTGAGTTGTAAAAATCTAACATGACATGTTCTTAATTAAAATCCGAAGAATTGAATTAAATAAAAATCTCAAAATTGACATTTTTACCACAATGCGATACTTTTAGAAGTCGTAAAGTATCCCTAAGTAGTTGAAATGTCTGAAAAAGAGACCAATCAACGACAATTAAAGGATGCATAAATTCACTTAATACATCCGCAAGCAAACTGTATGCCAGACAAAAAAATAATAGTTAAAAATTGAAACAAACAAATCAATAACTATTATGCCATACTACAACGCCAGTGAAAATTGTATTTTTATTTCGCGAGTAACCAGACCACAGCTGTTTTTTTGGCTGAGCAAAAGGAACACAAGAAAATCAACAAAAACTCGAAGAAAAAAATCAACTTTATTTATTGAAAATGTCAAAATCAAATTTTCGAATCCTATGAAATCAAGCACAAAATGGATGCAATTTTTCCCCAGGAGCAACAAAAAAATTTGTCAGAAATAAATCTAAATAAAAAAACAAAAATACTGTCAGCTTTTGCAAACATTAAAGAAATGGCGAATACTTTCTGAAGATTAACAGTGAAAAAGTCAGCAAAAGCGTTAGCTAAGCAAAGAAAGAAAAATTTTTATTTATCACATTTTTATTAGCACAAATAACATAGGCATCCTTTGTCACTGATGCAGTTATTCATCAATGAATCTAACAGATTAGACAACAATGTGACAGTAAAAGTTCTAGAGACCCAAAAGGTCGACAAAACTTTTTGGAAACAATTAGCAAAAGAAAAAGCAATCAATAGCTTTAAACTTGAAAAATTATGACGCTCAAACTATTCTGCAGTGTAAATCTATGAGACCTCTCCCCATTTCGATTTAATAGTAACACAAAAAATCAGCAAATAGTCAAAAACTTTAAAAATTCATTAACAGTTTTTGAAAACAATTCGAGTCAAAGTCAAGAAAAACCACTTGCTAGGGACTCTTACCATAAATTAGGTCCATTCATGTCTAATTGGCAACCAATAAGATCTGTCACTACTGATACCAAGTGGTAAGACAATCTTAATTTTTGAAAAGGCGGAGATTTCCATTATTGGCTATTTTTTGTGACTAAAATAGTGTCAAAATAACAAAAAGTTTTGCAAAAAATGACACTTTTGCATAACTTTAATAGCACTCTAGAGAACAAACGCTGAAAACAAAAGTCAAATTCAAACTTGTTAAAATTACTCTCTGGAAAACTGAAAATTGGTTCAAACCTTTCACTCTACTTTTTTGGTAGTTTTTAAAAAAAAACACAATTTAGATCTACTTCATTTTTCCCTCTATTTATTACTTCAGCGTGACTAAAACCAGTGTTCTATTTTGACTTCTAATTGACGTAAAGAAGCCTAAAAAAGTGTGTGAAGATCTTTAAAAACAAAATAAAATATGCCACTGCAATCCAAATCCTCCTTCAAAACTGTAAAAAAAAAATGAAAGAAGGCCAAAAGTAGCCACAGCTTTCGCTTTGCAGCTATTTAAAAAGTCAAAATTTTTATTAGTTTCTAAACTTTCAACTTCCTGCTCTTACAAACGGTGGGAATGTGTGAGCATTAAATGCGTAGTCCACTGCTTCTGACAAGATACTGTACTAGTTAAAAACATACAGGTTCTGAAAAAAATCCTTCTTACAAATTTGATCAATAGTTAAGCCTTAATTAGCTTTGAAATCAAATATCTTCAAAAAATGATCCCTTTAACGGTTTCTTGAAAAATAACCAACATTTGTCGACTATTTGATCCGAATGACAATTCGCGCCAGATTATGCTCGAGTCTGTTTTCGTCTTAGTTGAAAAAACCGATCAATAGAGTTTTTAAGTGGATTCAGATGATGTAAGAGTAAAATTATGGAACAATTTTGGCTTTTTTGTGGGCATTTAGAAAAAATTGCTGTGACATAAACTCAGCTGCAATAAATTGCGAATGAGAGACCAATACTAAGCACGCAGCAATTGACATGTCAAAAGAAGTGACATGCACAGAAACACACGGCAGTAGTATATAGGTGAGCGGAGCTGCCCGGGGGGGGGGGGTGAAGACCAACATGTTTTAAGATACGCTATAGCGGTTTCAAATCATTTCGGTCATCATTGAGTTATCACATCAATGTATAAAGATAGGTAATAGATTTTACATGTATTAAGATTTGATTTTTGACAGTAATGTATAAAAATGGGTAATAGATTTTACATGTATTAACATTAGAGATATGAAAGCAATGTATAAAGATGGTTAATGAATTTTACATGTATTAAAATTTGATTTTTGTCAGTAATGTATAAAGATAGGTATATGATTTTACACCCATTAAGATTGGAAATAAGACAACATCGCATTAAGATTGGTAATAGGTCTTATGAATAAGATTTCTCATTAAATTTTTTATCACAAAATAACAGAAAAAAGGCTAACAGATAGCAAATTGAAAAATGAAGCTGTGTTGTATTTTTAATTGTTCTTGAACGCAGTTCATATCAATTATTGTAAACTTTTGTGTTGTTTTATGCAAGTCTTTCGCTCGACATTTTTGCGTTTTTCTTCTGGAACAATCTTTGACTCCTAAAGTGAATTTTTCACGCTTTCGTTCTTCATTTGAGTGATCGCTAGCGCTCCGAAGTTGCTAATATAAAAGCGGTTGCAGCATAGCAAAATTAAGTGACTCTTAGCCGAGTTGGTAGTGAGTTTGGCCATGGAGCGAGAGGTCAGTGGTTCGAATCTCGGTGGGGTCAAAGTTTTTTTGCATCCACAAAGAAAAAATTAGTCTAGACTAAAGACCATCAATTAAAGTGCCTCACATGTCGTTCAAGAGCATTTCTTTTGACAATTGTCGGTTTATGTTTCACGATGAGTCCTCTTTTTATGCTATTGTTTTAAGGTACCTGGTAGCAAACAGTGCTCAATAAGACTAAGTGCAAGGTAGAAAATTCTACAGTGCTAATACACTTTCAAATATTCTGAAGAGCACCTGTGTTAAGAATAAGCTTATTCTAAATAATGAGTTTTCTATGAGACGTTTATCGATCAAACTCATGATTGTTGTAATTTATAGTTCCTAAATCACATATTTATCATGAATGATTTCACAGCAAACTATAGCTCATTTCGGAGACTGTACAGGTAAAAAAGATTATCTCAACCAACTGATAAAAACGAAACAACATAATCAACTCAACTCTGGGTTAACTGGAATAAAAAAGGATCAAAATAGACCTCTGTTGAACTAATAACATTGTATTGGTCTCCTTATATGGATGTCTGAATTGATACACACAAAAAATTCTTATTTATAGCTACGATGAAAGTTATTCAATCAGAAGTGCAAGAACAAAAGGGACTTTAAGAATTTCCAGGTGTTTCTTTATATCAGAACAAAAAACCTTGCTTGATTTTTTCATCCAGGGTTGCCTTCAGATCTGGTCAACACCTTGCAAAATGGGTCAGAAAACTTTTACATGCTCAGCTTGAACTTTAAAAACCCGGTTCGGGTTTCCCTTCAAGAATGATTACTTTAAACAGTGGACTCATCAACTTGAAAAAAATTTTATTACAATCACATCACATGTTCACAAGCGTACAATTGATTTAAATGGATAAAATGAAAGAAAAAGAATCAGAAAGTTTAGATCATCAAAGGTGTCGTATGAATTCCATCTGCATCAACAATTCGTTTTGGATAAAAAAACGAGAGTCCTTTTTTAGTTTGCTCATAAGTTAGAATTTGGTGATTTATAGTTCTGAATCCTCTGTTAGTTGAGGCTATATTCACTGCATCGTCCAGGACTCGTCTGTATTTTTGTAAAGGTCCATCACTGTTTTCTTCCAGAACACTCTTGTTGAGTCCTTTGCTGCTGAACTTAGTTTTGTTCGTTACTGAATTATAGCAACAGAACGTTTTGCTACATAAACATAGCATTTCAGTACATCGGAATTCCTCCTTGAATAATCCAGGCTCACGCTTGTCATGTTTTTTATGTTTATCGCAACAAGTTCTTGGAAAAAAATTACTTGTACTATTAGCATGAAACAAATCTGTACAGACATTACTTCTCTTCTCACTCCAATTACTCCTCATTTCTGGTTTAATGCATTTATAGAGATTTTCATGAGCCAGCGCCAGATACAGAGAATCAGTGTCCATTTCAAGCTCCTCAAATTTCTGAACATCACAGAACTTGTCAAAGAAATTGTAGTAGAGCTCCAGCTTTCTCAGTTTAGCATACTGTAAGATAAAGAATCCAACAATTATTGGTTCACGATGCTCAACAGTGCTTTTTGCAAGCTCAACCTTATATATATCTGGTGTAACGTTGTTCAATCTTCTAAAAAGACGATTACTAATAGCTTTATGCGTCTTTTCATCGTTAAGATAAAGAGTTTCTGTGTGTCGACTTCGATCCATAATCTGATAACCATACGAGCTGTTCCCAAGTAATTTCATAGTTTCAGCAACAACGCTAGAGTCCGGATTTTCATCACCTTCTCGTCTTGCATCAACAACAGATTGTACAAAACCGTTGAAACATTTTTGCGGGATATACTCAAGGAATCTGTGGATTTTGGTACAGCGAAGACCCAGCTTCAAATAAAACTTTTATAATGGTGTTATGACTATTCCATTGTTTAATTTGTAACTCGAAATCAACATTCGTTGTGGTTTTAACAATAACGAGTTTCTTTCAGCATGATCCAGCATGAATTTACCTATATTCTCTCTTCCAACATCACAGTTTTTGAAAATTGGGGGAAAGTTTGCAAATCGTTCACGAAGCTCTTCAGGAACTTCTAGATCACACTGTACATATCCGAATAATTTATCTTCCTGTATGCGCATCAACAGCGTCTCACTGCTCAAAGGTAATTTGTAGGGGAAATTTTTTCTAACGTGGTTCTTCAACACGGAGTTCTTCTGAACATGATCCCACCATTCACATTCTCTCATCTCTATAACTTTGTATCCTTTCTTTTCTAGGTAAAGCTTTCGTAACTTATCAGACTCACGCTTCCGGATACCATTCACAAATTCGTCCTTATCAAGACTTGGTTGAGTTTCTCTACAGGGACAGAAGTGGTAGTAGCATCCAAGGGCTTCAAAAATTGTTTGGCAGTGACCACAAAAGCCATCCACAGTAAAAGAATCAATTTTTTTCTGTCTTCCAGTCGTATAGAAGCTCTCAATAGTACATTCGGGTCTGTTTGCTTGATAGAAAGACATTACCATGTTCTCAAACTTCCTGATTTTGTTTTGAGGAGCTTTGAACTTTTGAAGATCGCTATCAAACTCCATTCTAGTGTAGAGTCCAGTTGGCATCGCTTGGCACATGGAGAAAGGGTACAATTGGCTAGCATCTATTCCAAGTATTGCTTTACAGACAGTGTTTGACCTCCGGATGAATGTTTTGTCTACAACAACTTTCCTCGTAAACACTATTGATGGACCACCAGTCATTTCACTTCTTATTTTCTCATGCAAGTCTTTGTCAGCTTCGATGAAAGGGTAAAACTTTCTATCCATCGATTTATGAAGACAGATATTTGCTAAATTGGGTACCGTGCAACCAAGCTTTAACATATCAATTTTCTGATCGTGATAAAGTTTCATCATTTTCTTCATTGCTTGTAAAGTTGGTACAACATCTTTGTTATTATACCAACGAAGGAAATCTCGAAAAGTTTTCATTTTCTCCACCTTCCACAACTCTTCTAGGAGAGCATAGTTTTCTATTGCAGTTCTAAGCTTTTCTTTCAGTCTCATTTCCCGGAGAACTACTGACTCCTCTTTTCCAGATTTAATCAACTTTTCGAACTGAGCGAAATCTTTTTCCAGTGGATTTAGGTTTTTCAGTTTCCTGAAGAAGGAATCGTAATGTGGAAGATGGCTACAGTCAAGTTTCGATGGCGAATCAAACCATTCATATGGGAAATATCCTTTTGTCTCTTCGAATTGATATGCTTTCAGAAAAGAGTCCAGAGTTGTTGCTCCACCGAGAAAATTTACTATATCAAGAAATTGAACAACCCCAATTTTGAAAGAAAAAAATTGATTTGCCTTCTTGATTACCGTAGGTGTAGCAGCTTTGTCGTTGAGGAGATGAGGAATGAGATAACTTTTGATTAAATTCAGATCATACTTTCCACTGTTGAAACCAAAAACTGGTAGAGTGTCAACATAATTATTGAAATGACACTGGAGATCAAGGAGCTGCTTTTGTTGGTATCGTAAGAAATTTTTAGAAGCATTTCTATCTTCTGTTTCACAACTGATATTTGATTGAGCTTCGGAAATAATTTGCAGTCTGGTGGAAACATCATTCAACCTGGTTTTGATCTCTGCTTCCACCTCCAAGAACTTGGATCTCACATCCACCTTGTTTTTTGCTGCTAGTATTTCCAGTTGAGCTACAAAAGATATGATGAGACAATTAGGATCGTTTTCGCATATGAAAACTGGTTCATCCAACAAATTTGAAGAGATTGATACCGATACAGGTACATGAGTACCAATCCATGATGTTGTCGCTGTGTTATTGATATCAACTGAATGAACACATATTGCTTCGAAGTCGAAGACGGCTAAATTTTTGAGGAGAGTATCATCTGCTGGATAAGCAATTGAGAAGTTGGCAAGCTTATCAAACAGTGTTTCTCGCAAAGAATAAACATCTCGCGGATAGAAATTTTTCACTCGTTCTTTACAAGTTTTCAAGTGACGATTGAAGTTTCCGGAATGGTTGAAAAAGACATCACAGCATGGACAACGAAGTTTCTTGAAGAATTTGTTGATATCATTATTATAACAAATATGGTTGTTATAACGAAGCAATTTGATGTTTTTATCATATCTTTCAACGCTTCGTCGTACAAGTTCACCGATAATTTCACCCACTTCAATGTCAAAATCATAGATAAAAATGTTGTGTTTGATTTGTTCTTCAATTATAGGAATTTGTTCAAAGGAAACACCTGTGGAGTTTTCAGGGTCACAACCACTTGCAGTAACAAAATTGTGAAAAATTTTTATTGCCTGTAGTTCAACATCTACTGATCTAAATAAATGAATAGCAATTGCACGGAACAAACACAAATTATCGTTATACGGTTCATCGTGTCCATTTGAATGCAGACAATTTACTTCAGGGTTCCTTAATAATGGCTGTGGAAGAGGCGAATCAGTGCAACCCATAGGTATATTCGTAAGAAGCGCTGCAAAGACAGTAACATTTGTAATTATTGTGAATCGCCATTTTGAGTTTTGGCGTTCCTGTGTACGATTTCAATCAAGTCAAGTTTCTCAATTTCGTTCTGGATGTTTAATAAATCGTTTCTATTGCTTAGCAGAAAAGCTCGGTCCAGCAGTAAATTATTTTCATGCGGATAATAATATCGGTAATCGTTTGTCTCTACATTTCGCAAAATAAACCCCAATGCTAGGTTAACTTTTGCAGCACAGTTGAGGTTTGTGAAAACTTCATCGATTTTTTCATTGATCTTTTTGTTGTCCAAATCCGATAAACTAAAGTAGAAAACTTTCTGTCTGCCATGCTCAGCATGCATATCGTCAAGTAAATGCTGACAAGCTGCCAGTTCTTCTTTCAATGATTCGCTATCATTATCAATTTTCTCCATAATCTCACGAACACGGTTTGTGCTTGAGGACCCAACTTGTGTGTTAGCTTGATGTGCTTTCTTGCGATGCAGTTGAAGTGAATAGAAACTTGGGAACTGTTTCTGACAGACAACACATTTGTTCAGTGTATTACGAACTTTTGCTCCGTGAGCCTTCGCAATATGGTATGATAATTCTGCAGCATTTTTTGTCGCAAAATTACAATTCCTTTTCTTACAGTAAAGCGTCCCCATCATACATGTCTTCCTGTGGCGAGCAATATTGGTCTTTACAACAGATTTTCCACATTTTTCACAGTTGACGGACAGGTTTCGATCTTTTGCAGGCATTTTGTAATAATTGGGTACGTTTAACTATGGAATGAACAAATAGATGTTTTATTTTTTATCGAAAAGTATTGACAACTGAGTCTTAGAATATGAATAAACAAATGTCTCTCAAGTTCTGCAGAAATTCAAGGTGTATTCATTACTACATGCGAGCAATAAAGTTGAAATATTTGTTTATGTTACTAAAAATAGATCTCATTTCGAGTCGTCAACCAATCACGGCAAAGTTTGAAAAATTTCGGGAAATTGCGACAGCCATTATTCGTGTACAGAACTTCAACAACCCTGATTTGTTTTCTTAAAGTCTAGACAAAATTTATTCGGTTTGTTTACTTAATGTCTCGGTTTGTTTACTTAATGTCTAGACAGAATTTATTTATTTACAAGCAAAAAAAATAACAATGTAAAGAATTTTCGTCTTCGAACGACCTCGAAATTTTGTTTACACCATGTTATCAACTCAAACCCAATAATTAATAGAGGTATATCACTATTTACTCACTCAGTTTAGTCTCTTACTACGGTTGAAGCTATGTACGAAAACAGTCATGAACACTTCAAAAAATTTCAAAAACGATTCAAATACACTATTTGCGACAAAGAACCACAACCTCAAGGTTCTGGAATAGAAAATTATGCATACGGTTATCATTCGTCTTCGACTGTTATCGATGGTTGTTCGTTTGGTTCCAATCATTGGCATCTCATCTTTGAAGATACAGGTCCCGAAGATAAAATTGTTTTTTCTTCGTATGCTCCTGCGACGATACCTTGCCTTGTGACTTGTTTTAAAATCCTTACTTTGCCTACGGAGAAAAATTTTGTTACTCATGGTGCTATTGTCTCTCGCTTACATGTTGCTGTGGAGTACTTGTCAAAATTTAATCATGTTTCAACCAACAAAACTAAAAAACAACTTCCTCTGCCTAACCCTGCGAAAAGACTCTCAACCATTACTACTACCACTTCTAACAAACGTGCTTCCACTATCCCCGATAAGACTGTAAAACGTTTTTGTCAACTAATGCTTGGTGAACATTCTTCTTCTCTCTATCAGATTATGGATATAATTTTAAGTGGGCAGGGAAGTTTTGTACGTGAGACTTCAGACTGTTTAATAAACTTTGAGTTCTGTACAAATTCTACTTTCTAAAATAGTGTTGTGATAGAACATTTAATTCAATTTCACTCCATATGTTTTAAAAATGCCAACAATTGCAATTCATTTGCATCAGTTACAAATGGAAACTTACTGCTATAGAAATAATGAGCAATATAGATGCAAAATAAACCACAAAATTGCGAGTCTGCTGATTGCAGGGGAGACTGAATATCTCTTCTGTGCTCCATAATATCCATCATCATATGTAAATCAGTAAATTGCTGTAAGCGGGAGAAAATGTCTTTATAGGCAGTCAGAGGTACTGCTAACGGATCTGCAAAGTATAGTACGGGGTATGCGTGGCGTTTCGCAAGCATCACCCAATGTGAACCAATAGAATCAGCTCGCGATGCATTCACAATTATAAAACTGTTAACTGGTAAATTTAAGGGATAATTGTCAGCCGCATAAACACCTCGAAATTTAAATTTGAGATGTTTGCACTTTTGAACATGAATATAAATTTGGTCTTCATCCAATAGTAACCATTCATAGGTAGAACATTTTTGGATACGTTTCTTGCAGAGTCAATATACACAGTAGACGATTTTTCTCCCAGGAAAAAAATTTCAATGTTGTTTGGCAAACCAGTATCAAATTTCAGTTCAACCGATAATGATGAGTTTGTTAGTTCAGGATGAATAAAATCGTGTGTCGCCTCTTGCGTGCTAGTTAAGTCAAATACCATTATAAAGAGATGCGCAAAATCACTTAGGGGTATTCCATGACCGTTTTCAACATAAGCTAGAGCACCCATTGAATTGTAATACAAGCGCTTGTTATCATTTGTTAACATTGGAGTGCCAGCTGTTGCGAACCCGTTTCGATAGACCGTAATTTCACTCAAATCAAACTTTTGATAGTGGTAGGGATTGATATTGTTAGTTCCAATGAATGCATTGCTCCTGCACAATGCAACAATCAGCCGCCTTATTGGTTCTTTTGTGAAAATATCTTCATGTTTCCAACTACGTTGACCTGCTGTTGCGAGGAATGTTTTTGTTATTACTTCATTGTAGCGATACATTGCCGGAGTTTTTAGGAGTGTTTTTTCAATGGCTCCAACAACGTTGTCTGACACTGTCATCTTTCTAACAAATAAGTTTGCTTCATCGATTTTAACTTTGTAATTTTTTAGCGCTGTCTCACTAATGGTAACAAAATCATCTTGCGATCTTCGAAAAGAAAGTATTAAGGTAACACCACTTACTAAATGTTTTTCACAGGAAAAGAAATCAACAGCGAGCTTTCCATATAAAGTAATTTGTTCCGATTCTCTCACAGCTACTTGCCTTGCATCCCTTGAAGCTGCAGCTGTGCCATCGGGTTTCAGCTCATACTCGTAACCTTGACACTTTAGCCAAGTTTCCTTTGCATCGGCTCCATGTGAAAATTCTGTTTCAATAAAACTTTTATGAGCATAGTGTCCATTAGCTGAGGAAATTTTTATTCCATTTGCAGAAACAGTACAGTCGGCGAACAGTGAATGAAGAACATTGTTGACAAAATATGCAGTATCGGTTGCGGTTGCATCGCCGGCGGTATATCGCAAATCAGTTCCATCAGCATTTTGTATTCGACATTTTGCTTCCAAATAAATTTTCTGCAAATCTATGAAATTGTTGCGATCGCCTACAACTTCGAATTCGAGCGATGATCCAGAGGGAGAATAAAGTGGTCCAGTTTTTTGCTCAAATGATTGATCAAAGGTGACAAGCAAAGGTGGTTTTTCAAATAAATCCAAGGAACTGTGAGTGGCTTCGGAAGGTATTACAATATTAGTTCGCATTTTTGACTCGAGAGAAAAAATCCAGTCGACTTCTTCTTGGCTGTGGTTTTCGAGAAATGATTTTTTTAGTGGAACGTTTTTTGTAGGTTCGAGGTTTAGCATAATGTTGTCTTCGACGTTTGATAACTTGCCGGCCTCGTGTTATGCGTGAATGGAGAGAACCACCAAATTGTTTTCGGGCTGTTTTTGCAACCGTGCTTTTCAACGCCTGCTTTGCCGACTTTCGTTTCGTTGCTACTTCAACCAACTCAGGTGCACCCTGCACTAAAAGCTCTCGGCCAATTCTTTTGGCAGCGGGCCATATAATTCTTCTTGCCAATGGTAAAGCAACTCTTCCAATACCTGCTGCGAGGGCTCCAAAGCCACTTCCTCTTTGACGATAATGACCGGAGAAATGTGGCATTGACTGTGAAGCTTGGTTGCTGTAGTAAGCTTCCATTTCACTTGATTTTTTGAAACTTTAAGCCTACTATCACTTTTCCTGTACCAATAAATGGAATAAGTTTTCCAGCTTCGTTCCTCAACTCCACTTTAATGTTCTGAATATTGTTGGAAAGTATGGGCATGTAATCCAGAATTGTAAATGTCTTGTGATGAATGGGTGTAACAGTGTTTATGCTGCCGTTTCTTAGACGCCTTTCGGTCTCAATGATTTTAATTACAGGAGCTCTCACGTCTCCAATAATTTGATATTCTATAACGTCTATGTAGACAAATATTAATTGTGAGCCACAGGTTATATCAACTGGAAAATCACTTTGGTGTCTATTGAGAGTTTTGTGTGATTTGTATCCAATATGAATGTATCCATCATGCGAGTTGTCTTTTATACCCTTGAAGCCGAGAATACTTGGAACTTCTTCGTTTTCAAATGAAAAACCCTCATTCGCTCCGAATTGTAAAACCAGTTTATGAGTAATTTTGTCAAAAGTAAAATCAAATTGTTTAAACTGAGCAATTCGCCTGAGTTCATCCATTAGTTGATCCAAGCTACTGTAAATGTTTTTGCGAATTTTTCTGAGGTGTCCACTGCGATTATTTGAGGCGTCGAGTTCCACTCCCGAGTTTTTATAAACGACTAACCCGTTTGAATTGACGTTGTTGATGTTTGATGGGAAGGATATTGAAGATAAAGCTACTTGCCATTCTCCATCCAAAATAAGTGGTTGAGATAACTGGTTAGGTTTTCACATTGTGTTTTTGACCAAAAACTTCCATTGATGCGTTGGATATTAGGTCGATTGTGAATTCTTTGGCGGGATTCATTTTATTCGTCTGCAGTAACTAACACGTTCACTTGGACTAATTCCGGTTCATAAAATTTACCTTCAATTATAACGTTGTTTGCATCTATAAGATTGTACGTTGGTGGACACACGGTAGCAATTTTGAATATCGTAAAAACTTCGTCTGTATAATTTTGTTTATAACCTTTTCTGAATTTTTCGTCGTGCTTTGCAATCCTAACAAGGTCTCCTTTTTCGTATTTTGGTTTGTACTTTGTTGTGTTGATTGCTAATGATATTAAAATTGGTTCATGTTTTTTGAATACTTTATTAGGTGCTAAATGGGTTACCCGGTTAACACGACTGTTTATAGTATTTACAAACTGAGGTAAATCTTCAATATATGTCCAAGTCCATTTTTCTTCCAAATATTTGTAAAAGATGTTTTTAAGCGATCGAATGTTCCTCTCTGCAAATGCCGACTTGGTTTCGCTTTCTGTTGTATATAAATGAATTCCTTTCTTTTCACAAAATTTTTTGAAATCTCCTTTGAACTCTGATCCCTTGTCTGTCCATACTTTTTCTGGTTGTTTCTTCTTGATCATTTTTTTGAACGCTTCAACAGCATCTTTTGCATATAAAGCTTTCATTGGTTGAACTCGTAAGTAACGTGATAAAACATCCACAGCCACTAACAAATATTTTACACCGTTGTTGTGTTGGGCAACTTTATCCATATACGCAACATCGACAGACCAGATTTCATTTATTCTATATGCAACAGCTTTCAGTCGGGGAAAACTTTTCCTGAATTGTCTGTATTTTGTGTACGGGGCTTTCGACTGAAGATAGCGAACAATTTTGCCTCTGGTGAAACCGCTAGCCTCCTTCAAGTTAGCAATGCTACCAAATGCAGCACTGCCTTTAGTGTACAATTTGTCTAACTGTTTAACTTGATAGGAAGTAATTCTCCCAGGGGCTGGTTGGTTTGATTTCTTTTTCTGCCTCTTCAAAGTTTCTCTGGTCTCTGTCAGAAGCTTTTGTTTTCTTTCGCTGGTATTTTGAAGCAACATCTTTGTCCGACTCATATTACAAAAGTTGCAGTCTCTCTTCAGATGATAAATTTAGAAACTTTTTGGCGTATGTGTTACAAGTCAAATGCGACCCAATATCGAGATGCGTTAATACACTGAATTGTTCGAAAGAAAGTTTGCAAGTGGTTTGCTGTAAATTGTAAAGAAATGTAGCAGCAAGAACTTCTGTATTTGTACCATTAATAAGCAATCTCTTTGATGAGTCCAAGGACACAGAATCTGATTCCTCTATTATGTCCAGTATTGTATTCGCTCTTTCAAACTTTATCCCCTTCAAGATTCTAATATCATTCAGCACTCTTTTTTTGATAGTCGATGTGTTGTCTGTCGTAAATGATTTCGCCATGGACTCGTTTATTGTACTTCTATCATCCACTGAAGCGTCAGTTTGTTGTTCTGTATCCTGTTGCGAGGCAGAAGGAGCTGATCGTGACTTGTTTCTCTGGAGCAGCGATATCTGCTTGGCTGGATTGTGAATATTTTTGTTGCTGAGTAATTGAGAGACATGAGGTTGTTCTCTTGTATACATCTGTTTAGGTATTAACACAAACTCTTCAGTATGCATTTTGTTCTATATATTCAATGCAGGGTAATGCTATGAGTTGAATGAGATTGTTGCCCGAGGGAGATTGAATTATTTTTAACCGTTCAGTTTTCCCTACTTTCCTGTTTGAAAGTTGACGCAGATTTTTTTCAAATTTTTTTAGTTCTTTTTTATTGACTGGAACAACTCCAGAGAGTACGTTCATCACACAATCACTCAGAAACCAAATGAAGTCGCCGTCTTTAAGTAACTCGGATTCAATGTTGGAGTTCTTGTTTGTGCTATTTGCCCATTGCTTGAGCGTAAGCAAATGTTTCTTTTTCGTTCGTAATTGGTGTAACAACGGCTTCCTCCGAAGAAATGTAAAAAATTGAAGGATTACGTCCAATAATATGTGACGCAAATCGTAAACCCTGACTGGTTTTGGGATCGAGATCAATAATAAAATGTCCAAAGGGCTCCGCAGTTGCTAGTTTGTATGCTTCTTTTATCAGTTGAAGACAATTCAACTGTTTTCCAAGATATTCAATTTGTTGAATGTCACGAAGCGACTTGAATAATATTATGTGCTTTGTATTCAGATCAAAGGTTCTGGACCATTTGCTTTGATGGAACAAATTATGCTGGACGTATATAACATGTAATTGGCGATGACGTCCTGAGGTAGCTATTTTTACAAATTCTTTATCGTTGAAGATTTCTTCACATGAATCGTCATAGACAAGCAGACAATGTGATAGATTTTTTGTTATATCAAAGCCTGAGTATTTTAGAAACTCAATCCCTGGTATAACTTGTTGCATATCTTTGAAAAGTGGTTGGAACTCTTTGTAAAAATAATAAATTTTCTCAAAACGTGGATAAAAGGTCGAACCTTTTAGCATCCGAAACAAGAGTTCTGTTTTACCACAACCACTTGGTCCTACAATAGACATGAATACCCTGTCATGTGTAAGAATAACTTTGTTCATAGTTTGGGATTAGGTAAAATTAACCAACTAAACTCGATAACAGAGCAATCCAAATTTATTTCTCTTCACAGCTTTCTGATAATAGAAAGAGCATAGAGAAGCAAAGAATGATCATTAAGACAATGATACTAACTTGAACAAAAAATATTACTTCGGACCTTGGCACTGTTGAATTTGAACAACAACGCCATGGGGGCCTCTCCTTGTTGTTCACATCAAAGACTAAATTACTGATACCGGCGTCAGCCTCGTCTCTTTGATTCATTGGAGAAAAATAATTAATTGAAAAGTGAATTGAATCAAGGATCAATTAAAATGTTAAATTTTTGAATTATTTACTGGGCAACTGTTTCATGTACCAGAACTTAAACAAATTGAAACCTTTAATATGACTTTTTATCTCTAGTTTATAACAAACGGTTGATGAGTCATTTTCCTCGAACGATGGTTGATTGAAGACTTTTTCAACTTGGGGTGCTCCAAGACCTATAATCGCAACTCATTCGGCATCTCATTAAGTGATATCTCACGTTCTGGTGGTGTTTTTTTTCAATCTAAATTCAGGAACTTTTTTGTCCGCCCATTGCTTCCAACGTGGGATTCGCTGCTCTTTGGGGTACTGCATAGGCTTCTAGTTTGTTTGGTTCATACCCATAATTGAACTGATTCCGATGTTCTCGAGCTCTCTGTTTATTTTTTATGTACAGTTGGAAGTGATAGAAATTATCTATCACGGGCAGGAAAGCCCTAAAGCTGTCTAGCTCGTCGGGAGAAAGAGTAATGGTGTCAAAATAACGCTTTGCTGCTGCACTATAAAGCGAGTTGTAACGCGGTTGTTGTGCTGTGTTTGGCTTGTTGTTGAGATAGTTCGCTCGGTTCTGTTGATCACTTGAAAAATTATTCTGTATTGGTGGAGAAGGATCCTGAACTCTGTTGAATATTACAATCGGCTGATCGTCAAGTGGAGTCAAGCAAGTGAATATCTTCAAGTTGTCTGACAGATAAGTTGTTAAAGTTGCTGTGTCTTCTCTGTGCATCATTTTGTGTCCACTGTGAAAATTTTCTTGCTTTACGTTCCGCGCAGTGGTTTAATAATTGATCGTTTATTGAACGAAAGTTTGAATGATGATAACAGGAGGGAACTTGTTCTTCTGATATTATCTTTGAGATTCGGGGGCAATTTAGATCTTCCAGATTATAAACAGTTCTTTGTAAAAGCTTACTGAGTAGCTCACACTTTTCAATGCTTTTGGCAAAAAAATTTTTCCGTGTGAATCGGAAACTGAAACTCAGACAGATTGTTTTCAAATCACAGTAAGGTATATCACCTTCGTCCCAATCAAGACCGTGTAGGTTATTGGTCAGCCAAATAACAGTTTGTCTATCGTGTGCGGGTAAATCAGCGAATTTAAGCGGTGGTTTGAAAGATATTGTATCGTTGTAACTGGAACACAAACTGAGTTCTTTAATAATAAATCCAAGTGACTTGAGGTTGAAACCTTCGAGATCGAGGACAATAATATTTGTGGTTTTGCTTCCAAAATTTTCTAACATTCCAATTCACGAAACAATTGTGAATGGAAAATTTTCACTGATAGAATGAATAATATTCCTGTCAGGTGTCCGAAAAGACAATTGTTTACTGGTGAGTAAGGGAAAGCGTAAACATATCCAGGGCCTTTGTTTCGGCATTCTTTTATAAATCCAGCGGAGTCATGCAGTGCAGCATGAAGTCGTAGCACTTTGCTCCGTTTCAATAAGGGATCTAGTCTTGAATTATCAATTCCAATGAAACCACCATAGGGTCTAAATTTAAGTGCTATTTCTCCGTCAACTTCTGGATCTAACAAAGAACAAGCAGCTACGAAATATAATTGTCGATAAGATATGTGTGTAAAATTTATGTTACCTCTCAGTGATAAAACTTTCTCATGAATGAGCTTGATGTCTTTTGTTCCTATTGTGTTCATTATTTACTGTTTACTGAACGTGAGCGTTTAGAGTTTTTGTTTATAAATCTTTCAATTCTGATTGGTTGTCAATTTGAATAATAAATCAAGCACTCCGATTGGTCAATTTATTTTGGAAAGTTTTGTGACCCTGAACATGTTTGGGCATGATCCGATGACTCTCTACTCAATATATCATTAATGATTTTATACATCTACTGACAGGTTAGTTATTATTTTTTTTGTTTTTGTCCCATTTATGTGTACATTTATGGACATAAGCGATTATGACCATAATTGTACACATAATTACGTGAAAAATTATTTCCTTGTACAACTCTGGTTTTTTTTATCAATGTGTATATTTATGTATGTATGTGTATGAATGTATGTATGTATGTATATATGTATGCGTGTATGTATGTACGTATATATGTATGTATGAATGTATGTATTTATGTATGTATGTATGTATATATGTATGTAAGTATGCATGCATTGTGGTGTATGTTTGTGGTAATTGTAATTGGCTGATGTTTAGCGGAGTGTTTGGGGTGTGGTGGTAAGATGAATGTTGTTGTTTATCACACCAAACTTGTTTCACAACTTCTCATATTGATTAAAATTGAAATAGCGTTGAAAATTTTTGGACCCCATTTTCATAACATTTCACATTGATTAAAGCCAAAAAATTGACAAAAATTTTTTAGACCCCATTTTTCAAAATTTTTTACAAGTTATTGTCCCCCTATGGGACCAAAATTTCGATTTTCGAAAAAAGTGTTTCCGACAATTTTTTTACTCACAAAACATGTTTCACAACATTTCACGTTGATTGAAGCCAAAAAATGGACAACAATTTTTTCGAACCAATTTTTCAAAATTTTTTTTACAAGTTATTGTCCACCTATGGAACAAAAATTTCATTTTTCGAAATCAGTGTTTCCGACTTTTTTTTCACTCACAAAACATGTTTCACAACATTTCACATTGATTAAAGCCAAAAAATCAAGGAAAATTTTTTAGGCCCCATTTTTCAAAAAATTTTAGAAGTTATTGACCCCCTATGGGACCAAAATTTCATTTTTCGAAAAAAGTGTTTCCGACATTTTTTTCACTCACAAAACATGTTTCACAATATTTCACATTGATTAAAGCCAAAAAATCAAGAAAAGTTTTTTAGGCGCCATTTTTCAAAAAATTTGATGAGTTATTGTCCCCCGTTGGGACAAAAAATTCAATTTTCGAAAAAGGTGTTTCCGACTACT
>NC_134468.1:12800834-12850834 GCF_964194025.1 Convolutriloba macropyga
GATTTTATGTCAATCGACGCACAATCATCAGATCTAATAATAATAGATCTATTTTTGGATAAACAGACAAGCTTACTTACAATAAAATCCAGATAGAAGTTGACCAGTTTTACATAAGTAGCCTTATTTCGCGTCCCACAAGAAATCTGTTCAAAACAGAACTATTAAACTTCTGACGACTATGCGTCGTTTGACATAAAAATCAAAAGGAACAGTCAAAATTGTGTTGACTACAATGTTTCATTTAAAAAACAGGCAATACACCATGTAAAACTTCTTTTTGTGTTAATTTTATCAGTCAGTGTATCCTCTATGTTTCTCTTTTTTGTTCGTGTAGAAAGCATAAGAATAAACTCAATAGAAATTTAATAACCAGATAGCGCTAGTTAAGTCAAATAATTGAGGTCAACTTAGACAAGTTAATAAGGTGTTTGAAATAAGCATTCTTTCGTAAAGGGTTATTGTTTCGAAGGCGCCAGAGAGGGCAGTTGAGTGATATATCTTAAACAAACAAATTGATGAACAAAAGCATATTGAGCTGTCGATGTACTTCGTTTACTTAGCAAAACTGTGTCGGTGCATCAGGCCAAAGTCAAAATGAGTGATTTAAGTTTAGATGAAAACTAGAGAGCGAAAATTTGAAGTGAACTAGTTACTTTGAACAGAAATGGAATTTCAAATTGAACCAAATTAAAGTGAGATTTCAAATTTACAAAATAATTGGCAACTCCAAAACTTGGTACACTCAACTCTTTAAGTTATAATCGTCATTGGAATCTGAAATATTGTGGGGATATTCCCCTTATGATTGTTGATATATAATAGGGATACGCAGCCGTATATACATTTTTGATCTGAGTTTTTGGCACAAGAAATGGTGTTATTCGACGGTTTTTGATAATTTGCGGTATAATTTTCGATTGTTTATGGATGAAATAACGGTAGAAACCAGTCGTACTAGCATGTACTTTGTGCAAAAATGTATTGGGTGATCATGGGAATGGTTTAGAAAGTTTTGTGAGAAATTTATTTGCATTTTGAAATAAGAAAAGGCAATTTATCAGTTTTTCGAAATACCCTACCGATAAAAAGTTGTCCGACCTCCCCCGGGATGGGAAGGAGTTATTTGTTGATAACTGGTCAGTGATGGGGAGGTACCCCTAGTGGTCCTCTATAGCGAGAATAATTTTCAGGCGAATCCGACCACCCACCCTCCAGCTATTAACACCGGAAGTAGTGTGATTTGAAGGTTTTTAGGTATTTCAATGTGAAATATGAATGTATGAGTCAGAAATAAGGCGATTAATCAGTTGTATTATCCTGCACGTATGAATTAGGGTTTTTGCATGATCTTGGGAAGGGTTTAGGATATAAAAAGGCGATTTTTAGGTATATTGGTAATTATCACAGGAATGTAGTTAGCACCTAAATTGAAATAGCATTTTTTCGAAAAGTTGACGTCGGTTTGACCTGAAAATTGGGGGATAGACTAATTTGGGTACGAGGAATCCGATTTTAATGTCGGATTTGACCCCACACCAACTTGCACGGAACTAGCGCACGCCGGTGCTGCGGAACGTAAAATTTGAATTGCTCGTGGAGTATTGGTAGTAGCCCTATGATTTTTGGAGGGTTAGTGTAACTTTTCAAGGGCTTTCGATTGGTGATATTTTCATTCCCAAATTCCGACCGGAAGTTGGTGCTTCGGGACAACCCGAGTGCCGAAAACTGGAAATTGGCCTTTTTGAGCGGCCGAATGACTTTGAAATTGTATTAATATGATAACCTGAGACAGTTAGTGACAAAAAATAACCACCCCGGTCAATTTTGACGAAATCGGATTTTTCGGGTTTCGGCACCCACTACTCGTTAAAAATTTTTAAATTGCAAACGACTCGCAACGGCTGATCCGTTGGTCATGAAACTTGGCAGGCAAGTTGATGGCACCCTATAGTTACTATAAAATTTTTACCAGAAGACGTTTTGACTACTACTTCGCAAGTTATTAAGTTTGGAAATTTGGGGTCATCCGGGAGGTCGATGAAAAGTGTGCGCGGTCATTGCTCGTGTTCTAGTGGGAGTTAGGCCACGAAATTTTGTGAGTAGGTGCAACTATTAGAGAACTTTCCGTGACAGTAATTAGTTTGACCCTTCATTTTGGACGAATGACCCCTAATTGACCTCTAGAGGTCACATTTTTGGGCTTTTAGGAATATTAGACTTTTCGGCGGTTTTTAACTGGGGAATTGCATGAAATGTTGAGGAAGCTCAGAATGGCAATTGCTCTTAGCTTTGGGGTTGAGTTTAGTTATTTATTCAACACAAAATTTTTGACAGGGATTGATTGCAGCTAATTAATTTTATAGCGGAAATAGAGGTATAAGAACTTTTCAGAGTAACGTTCAAAGTTTACTAAGCAAACACTGAT
Organism: Convolutriloba macropyga; assembly: GCF_964194025.1. Classification (NCBI taxonomy): domain Eukaryota; kingdom Metazoa; phylum Xenacoelomorpha; order Acoela; family Convolutidae; genus Convolutriloba; species Convolutriloba macropyga. The sequence continues at coordinate 12,803,263 of NC_134468.1, forward strand.
TGACATGTCAAGTGCATATTTAAGATAAAGCGAAGTGGGTTTGTGTACATAAGAGTCCAAAAGTCGTGTACTTAAGATAAGAAGAAAATTGAACAATGGTTGCTAGCAGTTGAATGACAGAGCATAATTTGATATTGGTTGTTTGCATAGCAAACAAAGCCCTCCCACAGAATGTGACAAATTTAAGTGTAAGTTGCATTGTTTACTTAAGAGATTAAAGTTTGTTTGCTTAAGATAAGAGCGTATTGCTTGAGTATAAATTGAAGTGACACAGAGAAATTTAGGCAGAGAGAGAGAGAGAGAGGCAGGTTTTGGAGTTTTTGGGAGAACTTCAGAAGTTTGGATTCGCACAAGCGAGAGATAGTAGTTGGTTTAGTGGGACTAAACTGTAAAAGATAGTGTGAAAAGCAGGGAAGAGCTTGAGAGTGAGATTGAACTCTGGAAGTTTGTAGTTGCTACACCAGTTGGGATACTGTGAGTTGTTTTGATTTATTTCATTTGGGAAGTGAACCACGGATATTGGTATTATTATTGTAATTACTATTATAAATTGTTTTGAATTTATCTTTTCCATCGATGTGCAAGTAATTTCTTTACACACGTTATCCATATAACTAGAATTGATATTACGAGCCCCATTGTGAATTAACTTATTTCAAGGCAATCTAATTTGCAACAGCTTACAAGAGTGGAAGAGGGGAAAACGCAGAGTAACAAAGTAACGCTTGCTTCACCAATTCAAAACCTTTGGTTTAGTTTATTTGATCGATCTTCTGGGCGACAGATCCCCCTCACTGTTGGCCTAGTTAGAAATTCAGAAGACGACAGTTCGTAAGGGACACTATTGTAGACTGGGGCAGAAATGGGAGGTCTTCTGTGAAAATACCCCCACCCGGATGAAAATGTTGATGTGAGAGAGTGGGCTACAATTGACTGCGATGGCAACACCAATGGCCAATGGAGGTAAAATGATGTAAAATGGAAGGATTAAATTTTTCAGAGTGATTAAAATGGCCCAAGAGTTAGGCCACCAAGGAGAGTGAACTTATATTAGAGTGTTTTGTTGATTCATTGAGATGTGTGAAATAAATCAATTGTCTCACATTCATTATTCAATATAGTTGGACTGACAAATATTGGGCGAGCATTGGTGGTCTGGAGTACCAGCTGAGGGTACAAAATTTGTGAAATCAATAATGTTCGGGGGTTCAAGAATATGAGGATTAAAACGATGTAAGATCAGGGCTTCCAAGGGATTAAAACAGTTTATGAGTGCGGCTGCTGTGGGCTTACTTTTTGGGATATCCTCCCATTAAAGCCCTACCCTTACATCATTTTACTCCCTTTTGGCAGCCCCACTTTTACATCATTTACCCCCCCCCCCTCTTTGAACCCCGACCCCCCCCCCCCCCCCCCCACACACTCTCGCATCATTAGTCCTCTCGGCAGCCAATTATAGCCAATAAATATATGAGTTTTGAGCTGTATTTTCCTGAAAAATCCTCCCATTGTTGCCCCAACCTTACATCTTTTTGTGCGTAAAAATTTGACCCTGATGGCCAAATTGTTATCCGTTCTCGGCCAGGGTGACAAGAACTAGTAATAACGAGATCCGAAGCCCGTAATGTTATGTGCTCAGATTACAAGCGTAGATGGTTTCCACATTTAATCTGTTATTGGATAATTGTTTCCGAGTTAGTTGACAAAATTATTGAACAATTTAGCTCGTCTTTTTCCTTACATCAAGATATTGCAAAATATATAGACATTGTGAATTACGTAAAACTGCCTTTTCGCTCTATAATCGTCCTCAGTTGTCTGCATGGTTTGTGAGAATAAACTCGTCAGAACGAAACAAGTGTGAAATAGAATTGTGATCATAATGGCTTCAGTGTGTTCAGCTCCAAAGCACATCCAACGCACTGACAGCTGAAAAAATGACAATTGCTATCAGCCAAACCGGTTAACAAATTTGACAACACTTCAATTTTTGCTTCAAGGCTGAAAAGACAAGCTCCTAAATAAACTGAAGAGCTTGCAAGAAAAACATCAGTTTTGCAAGATCTTGAATAATCAAAGATTTTGCAAGAATGTTGCAAGATCTAACCAGATAAATTTCTGGTCCTTACTAGGAACGTTGCTATACCTAAGCAACGCAATTTTTTAGTTCACTAAAATCTTGCTTGGGAAATGAAAAGCATAAACATAAATAATGAATTGTAACATAGTTCTTTTCACTTAGACAGATTTAGATCTTCAACATCGCAACCAACATAGTCTAAACCTCAACTTATAAATACATGATCTATCGTAAGATCTGGCGTTTTTGCATGGGTTGATTATATTTGTGTCATAGTTTTTTGTAGCAGAGCATGGTGTTTTTTTAATTCAAGGGATTGATTTTATGGAATATTTTATAGTTATTTATTTTTCATTTTTTCTGTAGATGCTTAAAGACGTAAGGGAAACAACATACTCGCAATACAGCAGGTTTTGAAACCCGTTCTGCCAGCAGATTTGAAAAACTGAAATAGTTGTCAGAAGAAGGCTGCATTGTAAATTTGCTCAGCTGAATGAAACGAGCAAGCACAGCTCTAATAATTGCTCTTATAATTGCACTAGCCGACTTTAAGTGTACGCAAAATTTTTGAATTCAGTATGCAAATTTTGGGTCCGGGAAATAATTTAGAATAATATTAATTGACCCAAAGAACTTGTGTCCCAGTCCAACTAATCGTCTAACTCAATTAAAGAAATTTCATGAACGATTTGGTTCCTGTTTGAGTTCTCTCCATTACAGTTTTTTGGGCAACATGATCTTATCATATCTCGAAGTCTAATTGTAGGAAGCATGCTGTTTTCAATTTTTTCCACGTGCAAACTTCACTGTACGATTTTCCTTTCTTGATCTCCTTAAGTTTCAAAATTCTTTCTTTTTTAAACATTTCGTGAAACGATTATTCAGTCACTATTCTACTGGATGAAATTTTTTGACGCCAATTAATTTTCTGAAAGAACAGTAAAACATTTTAAAATCAATAATAATTCCTTCAGTTTTCGGTTTTTCACCTCCTGTCCATCAATCTGCTTTTACTAAAGATATGTAACTAAAAATTCGCTTGACCAATTTTTTTTGCTATCATTGGCAATAAAAGCCACCAGCTGATAACTTTATTTATATCCTCAATATGATAGCAAATGCGTTTTTGCACGGAGTCAGTCGAGCGTCAAGGCTCTTTATGGATGTTCAGAGATGATTTTAGCAGATTTGTGGCAGTTATGTTTTGTAACTTGAAATTTTCTTAAATTTGAAGTCAAATATGAATACAAATGCGGTTTCAAAAATTGAAGTTTTTTTTTTAAATTCTCTTGTTGCAAAACAAATATTACTCTTGGTTGCAAAACAAATCTTCATCTAGGTTGCAAAAAATTGTTTTTCCTTTTCAGTCTTTCTCATACAATACAGGACAAGCTCCTGTAGTTATATTTTTAAACGCATTGCAAAATGTCGGCCAATGATTAGTGGCGTTCGTTTGTTTTTAAATAAACTTGGTGACTAAGTTCGCAGATCTAGCACTAGTCTCTTGGTATGCGGTTCACTGAAAAATTTTAAGAGACATAAATTCATGCTGTGAAAAACTCTTAGGGTTTGACCCCCTCCCAGTTAACTCCTTCTTCACTAACCCCCCCCCTCCCTCTCTGCCTCGCATTGCACACCCTCCACTCTAATCACTCCCACCCTTAAATTAAACCATAATCTCTCCAACCCCATGTTCACCCAACCCACATTCTCATCCACCACTCAATTAAGCTGAAGCTAGGCTTGTTAAGCCGCAGCTATCTATTGAAGAAACCAACTGCTCGCGAATCGTTTGAGTTAAATTCCTGTTAGTCTGTTATGTTTTCTTGTTTTAGTTCCACTGCTACAATTGGCGCAATTGACAACAGACTGAGAGACATTATCCATTTGTTTCACGGATGTTCTACATAGACGCCTTCACGGAATGGCCCACATTTTTTATTTCCAGGAAAGACGACCGAGTATATATCAGTAGCTAGACAGTGTAAAGATAATACCGTGAATAGTTGTTTTTTTACTGTACTTCACTACTTTTATTTCATTGATGATTAATTTTCAGATTAATTTTTTTTGCTTCTGATTTTAAACTGAGATCACTCTGGTCAATGTAAAAAAAATACTGGTGTCCGGTTGCCAACGAAAAGTACATTCTGGTTCGGTCAGACATCTGCACCCTATTTACCCGATTTACACACTGTCTACCTACTTGTTTTAGGATCCCAAACGAGTGTAATATAGTTCAAGTTATATAGTTAAAGATAAATGTAAGCTTAGTTAAGGAACTCAATCGTGTACTACTGGTATACTGGAGAGCTCGCTGTCTATATTCTCCACGTTTCAGGCCGTTAAACTAGCGATACCTAACCAAATATTTTTCAAGTTCTTTTCGTAAGAGTTTCCAAATTATCAAATCTGATGGACATTGTTTTTTTCTAAACTTAAACAACGCCAATTTTTCGTCCATTTTTTTGTTTGATTTTTTTTTCAAATTTTTGTGATGCGTTCATCAAGAGATGGGTTACATTGACATGTGCTCCTAATACTTTTAGATGCTTGCTTGAAGTTTGGCTGACATCACTTGCTTTTCTATGGTAATGCCGGTCATTTTTTTTCAATTATACAACAAAGTGCAGTTTTCGTTAACAAGCAATGGCAATTAAAGATTTTTGTTTCAAAACAACTGTTGTGAGATACAAAAATTCAGCACACAAAATCTCGTCTGAAAATCAAGACGAACTACATCGCAAAACGATGTCTGAAAATTTTGTATTTTGAACTGGTTTTTAATGTACTGTTAAACTTAACTGTAACTCACAAATATGCATTATTAATTGTTTTCGATAGTTTGAAGCAATTATTGTAATATGTATGAATCTTTCTTATGTATAATTTCTTTGGTGACAATTTTGACTTGATTCTTTTGCGTTTTACATGTTTCTCTCTCATTTACATACAATATTAAGCAGCTTATCTGAATTGGTGGCAATTTACTACTAAAAGTGCGCCAATTTTGATGTCATTTTACACTATAAATGTCATTAAGGAAGGAATAAAATAACATATAATGAAATCACTTTGAGACTTTTTGTGAACTTTATTCCCCCCTCGTACCCAAGGCCTACTAATTTTTTATAAATCTGGCCTGTACCAATAATTGTGGATTTTATTACTCGGCAGATTTTACGTTTTTTCAGCAGCTCCGGTATTTGGTAAATTAAATTGTTGTTACGGAAATTATTATCCTTTTTTCCACGGAGCAAAACCCGCTGATCATTACATTTAAACTTTTCATGGACCTGTTTTCGTCGCCTGGCAAGAAGATTTTAGCAAAAAAACTCAAAAACTGGGTCAAAAATAACTGAAACAGATAATTGAATGATACCTTTGTTAATGGACATCCTAATATGGAAATGTGTGACAGCAGAGACACGTCCAACGCATAAGTTTGAAAATAGTTTTCCCAATGAGAAGATATTTTTGTTGCTGTAATTATAAAATTATTTGTTCAATTTTTACATTTAATTGTTTGAAGCTACAGATGAGATTAATGCCTTTTGCACTTATAGCCGAGAGTAAAATATTTTTTCCTGACTTTGTGATAAACGCATCAGTCAAATTATAGTTGCTTGAATTCAGAAAAATCAATAACAGCTGGAGACAAACTCATCAAAGATAAATTAGTGTGCATTAGTGTCGCTAAAGAAAAAAGGTTGGGCTAATCACATGCAATTTATGTTGATTTTTCAAACTTCAACAAACGATTTATCAGATTCAACACACGATTGACAACTGCATGCCAATGTTAGATCATTACATTTTCCAATTGTTGAAATCTGTTTTTTGATTTGCTGAGATCAAAGCCATTTTTGAAGATTTTTTATTTTCAAAATTTGGCAAATTTGATTAAAATTATGAAGAATTTTAATCAAGTCAACAAAAATATGATCGTCAGAGCTGAATTCACAATCCGGATTAATTTCTATTGGTTAAATTAGCCTTCTATCTAAATTCAGGCTGCGGTACAAAGTAGCTCCCAGGCCCATATTGACAGCGTGAAGGGAGTTCTGTTACGTCATCGACAATTTTTTACCTCACTTCCGAAGCAAGTCGGAAATTTTATGGGGAGCAACGTTACATGCCAGCCATCGAGCAAACTTTTCATGTGCAACCGTGGAAAAGGTGACTTCCCCAAGTAGAAAAAAAGTTGTCGTCATTCGAATGTAGCAAGTACTGTTGAACTGTCTGTAAAAATAAACAGACAGTTTATTGGTTTGAGTCTCTGACTGGACACTGCTGAATCTATTCTATACCCCTTTTTTATGCCCCCCCTCCGAAATAAAGTTTATGTGTTGTCATATTACAGTCATTTGATGCTCATTAATGGGGGGGGAGAGAATAGACTGACATTGCCTAGTCGAAGCATGTCTAAGTTGACTCGCTGCTAAATTTTTGCATCTGGGTTTTTCTTGATTATCACGTCCACAACTGTCCTCCATTAATGTTAGCGCCACGATTAAGCATTAACATTAGCCAGAGGACATGATAAATTGAAATGTAATTATTGAAACTCGAAATATTTGAAAAATCAAAAAAACCCAAAATAAAAAAAAAATAAATGATGTGATTCCGCAGTTTTCAACCCCTTTTATTTGAGGGAAATCTCGGGTAGTCCACTGATTTTTCTCCCGATTATTGTAAGCTCTAAAATATGAACGAGCCAACAAAAATAATAGCAACATACACTCAGTACTGAGACCCTTTAGGGTGCAAAAGCTCGTTTTTCATATTTTTTGTATTCATAGATTGACTCCTCTTTGGGTTTGATTTGCGTTCAGAAAGTTCTGCATCGTTATGCATGTGTCATCCTGCTTTAGGCAGCTAAAACATTACCTAGTGTGTTTACCTGACACTCAACCAGTAAATAGAACTCTGTTATTTAGCCAGCCAACCCGCAATCAGGACTGATAACCATTAGTGAAAAAAAGTTAACGAGAGGAGTTGGCAACCAAATTGACTAAGACAGACCCTAGTTGGTCTCCTTTTCCAGCTTTAAGGGGTATAATTAGGGTACTCATTTCTGCGCGCGAATTAGACTTACCTATAATAGTACACAGCACCGGAGTCAATGGTACGGTATACACATAGTGCAACTATCTATTAGACTGAATAGAGTTAGGTGTGCTTGCGCGATATAAAAGAGAATAGAGACTACCTATCAGTCTGTGATTGGTGGAAAATACGCATTCTGCATTTTTGACTGCCCCAAGACCATCGATTGATTGTCAACAACTTTAGTTCTGTAAACGATTTCATTTTGCTTGACTGTAGAAATCAGCAAATCTTATGGGCCGGCGAAGCCTTCTCAAACGCCATACTAGTGATATTTTTATCACCTAATGAAGCGTTGCAGACATCACTTGTAGATCGGATACACTTTATAACCAGGGATACTCATAATTTCAATGAGTAAAAATATTATTTTTCGAACAAGACCGAAAGAATGATAGATTTGCGAAGGTTGCTAGTCCATTTTTCAGAGTGACGAACAGCGCCCTAACGAACGAGGCCGTAAAAAAGCGGTCTCACTGAGGCTCCCGAAGAACTCAAATAATTTCTCCCCACGACTAAAAGATAAATAGATATCGAAATTTTGATTTGTTTGGTGAGTTAACTACTGCAATTATTTGGAAATAATAACTGGCAAAAAAATCATCATTTTAAGTTTTTAGGAAAAGAGCAAGACTTAATGCTCAATCTATTGCCGGGTTGTCTCTTGATAGTAGCCATACAAAGATCATATATGATTTCATACCAATCTTAACGTATTTCCTAGTACGAACCTTGTATGACTACTAAGAAATCATACATGGTCCTTCTATGATTAGCAGGAAAACATATATGAACCTTTATGACTATCAACAATCATGCATTTTTTTCATAAATCTTCTGCGCCATTTTTGTTTTTTTTTTAATTTCATTCGGAAAAGCATCACGTTTTTTTCCCCGGCATCACTTTGTGATCCACCAAAAGACCCCAACGTACAATATTATTTGCAAAGTCGGGCACTAAATAAAAAAGTGATTCTCATAGATAACTAAAGTTTTGATATTCTCTCAAGCCACCTTTACCTATAAATGCTCACTTATAAAAAAAGTTTTGAAAATTATAGCTTCGAATTCGTTTTGTGAATATGTTCCAATTGCAAAGTTATTCTTTTAGTGGAAACAAAAACTCAAATGTGGGTTGCAAACGCGATACAACAAATTAATATGGCCTGGGATGGCTTTATACTAGATTTTGTGGGACCAGTCAATGTGTCATATTTGAACCTGTATGAAATCCAACAAAAGTTTTTAACTTGGATAGAAAATGGAAATTATACAGTTTTTAGACTTTGAAATTTTTTGTTTAAGATTTTTAGGAAATCATTTATGATCCATGTATGGCTACCAAGAGTTCATACAAGTCATATATGACATAGTATGAGTACTAAAAATCATATATAAATGTTACTAAGTATTTTGTGCGATGACCAACCAGGGTTCTGCTGAGATCTTGAAAAACTAAAAGGTAAACCTTGATGAGAAAAGCAGCATATCAATGCTTTTCTGAGACAAACGATGAGTTAGAGTTTCACAGAAACAAAAACGGCGATTATTAGAGCTAGATAATCAAATCACCTGATGCTGACGCCAGGCGAATATCAGACGAAATCAAGAAAAGATGAGAACGGGTGCTGGATCAGATACCACAGCTCATAGTAATATTATGAGCACACCGTGATTTAGCACCCTTAGACACTTAGGCTCAAATAAAGCGGCACAATGATGACAAATTCAATCATTTTTGTACAAAAGGTTTAAGTTAAATTGAAGTCAGACCGTTTGAATGAGTCCTGACAACATTAATTCAGTGGCAAAATCAGAATTGTGTCTTATACCCAAGCAGCTTAAAGTGCAAGTCGTTCAATGTTTTCAAAAAATTTAGGCATAATTTGTTGTTCACGATAATTTTTCTGCGTACCAAATTCACTACCGACGTCTGCGAAGTGTTGCGATCTGGCATTTGTCAAAAACGATTGGATGTCCAACCTAATAGTTGAGCAACAATTGGAGCAGAAACGCCAAAACTGAAAAGAATGCAAAAAATGGATGACAACTATTTAAGCAATACTATTAATTATAAATTTCGCGACACTATGTTTCCAATTTGTCCAGGAAGTTTTTCAGTGCTTTTGTTGGACAAATACAATCGCAGAAAAGCTGACCATTGAAAAACCAATAGAATGGCAGATCCGCAAAAAAAGTTACCCAAGATTTCATTTTAACAGGAAGACTGTCAGCACATCAAAACTGGCTTCTGAATCAGAGTTCAGTACGCAGCTCTTAAAATTGTTCGGCTGAGAATCGAAATTGGAGTGCAGTGGACCAAATCACTTACAAAAAGGTAGTTAATGGTGGTTGCAGAGGATTGACAAAACTAACAGAGTTTTCAAGATAACCGTCCGATTGACCTGAGTGGTCAGTTTTCTTCTACGATGTTTTTGATCAGTTACAGGCAGTTCGGCATTACTAAAATTATTCAGTTTCACCTTTCAAGCAAAAAAATTATCGGGGATGTTATTTAACTCAGAATGGGATGACCGATTGAAAACAAGTTTTGGGCGGTCCATGCGTAAGAGTCGGCGCTCAGCTTAAGAAATTGTAGCATCAAACTTTTGACAAGCGTGAAGTTTCCACCGTTCTTGTTGTCCCTCCCTCAACCTCCCCAGCCTCTTAGCGTTAAATGCTCCTCCCCCGCCTCTTAGAACTTAAAAACTTGAAACAGTTTTTCTGCAACTAAATTAAAACTTTCTGCAAAAGTATACAGCAAAACTTGTGTTTCTCTCGGACAACACCGAACGCTCGTAACGTTCTCTTGGATACTCCAAAAAAGTATTCAACATTTTTTGCTCTCATTTTGGTTCCACTCGCCCGTCCCTGACAGAACAGGCCAATTGTCTTTGTCTCTACATCCCCTGAAATTGGAGTCAACAAGTCAACATCAGGGACCCAACGCAATTTGACGCAGACTAAGTTGCGTCATTCGATGTTGTCAAGACATTATGTCGGATCTCACGAATTGCTGTCTCAGAGTATAGAATTATACAGGAGGCAACGCTCGACTTAATAAGCTGAAAACTTGCAAACAAGACATTTTTCATGTTACCTGAAGACTAACGTCACGTTTAATGATTGACTTCACGCAACAAGTAAATTCACCCAATCTCTTTAATATGCAGCAAAGAACTTTACATCCACATATGGCGCAACAAAATTAGCGACACGTCCGCAAGATTTTGCAGGACAGATGCACTGATGTCGCAATTCAGCCATCAATTTAGTTGTTGGAAGGTGATAATTTTTATAGCAAACATACTGGCATCGATCTGAAATATGGCGTATAGAGTTCTAGATTCAGCAGAAATGTGTCCGACGTAAATTTTTTGATTCCATTGGTCCATTCAAAACCAAAGGAGGCCAGGGAGGCCAGAAAATATTACGAGTCATTGAAAAAATGAAGAAAAAAACAATATAATAAACACGAACAAAAATTTTCTTGAACCATTTTTGTTGTTGTTGAGCGGTTTGTTTCTGATGCAGTGAGGCCGGAGTGTCATCTTTAATACTTTTTTTTGGCTCAAAAGTAACAAATGATATAAAAATAACAGATACTTGGTTGCTAGAACAAATCTGAACGAAGATGTGTTTGGCTATTCTACTGAACTATCTGTCCAAAAGGCAGACATGGTTCAATTGTAACTGTGGTTGATAGTATAGGTAGTGTTGCTTTACGGGAGGGAATGTTTGACTGACAACATGTTATTGTCCTTGATTGTTCCACTTTGATCAACGATTTCACTAGGCACTAGATTTGTCATATAGCCGTAAATTCTAACCGAGATCAGCGTTTGGTATTATTATATACTATGCTGTTGTGTTCCATAGTGAAGACTCTCTGTTTTGTGTATTGGGTGGATCATATACTCTTAATTAGAGAAGAATTTGATTTGGTGCATTAGTAAAAAAAAATCATTTTTGTAAAGATTTGGCAATAGAAGATTTTGAAGCAACTCTACTGCTGTGAAAAATGGATAGTGTTCATGAAATTTGCATTGTGGTGTCTGGTAACCTGTCATTATGTATAATTTGAATCTCAAGAATTTTTATATAATATAACCTGGTTTTGTTGTAATAGTATGTACAGTATTAGTTTTTTATTCAAAACGCCATAATGGATTATCTTACCAAAAAAAAACTTAAAGAAAAAAACTTTGCAACTCCTGACATACCTTTCACGAACAATAATGGGAAATTAAAACTTTTTGTCCTAACATATTTTAATGCTTGCTGTTGCAAATCATCTCGTTCGCGCTGTCCACGTGTCAGTTGCTTTTGGAGCCGAGGGACCAGATCGGCATGTGACTGCTTCTGTTTTCTAATTTTCTCAAGCATCTGGTCTGGTATAAAAAAAAACAGTTCCGAGCGCTAGACTCAAATTACTGGTCAAAAATTTCACGAGATCTTTAATAATGTTGTTGCCTTGTCGTCAGGTCTTAGCATGTTCAAGGCATCTTCTCTCACTGGAGGTGAGAAATAAATTCTCTACTTACTGATGGAAGAAGCATGGTTGAGCCAAGTATGAAACAAGCAAACAAGTTTGATTGTTTTATCGTCCCCTTGAACAACTGGGCGGAAAGTTGGGTCATTGTTGCAATGAAAGGGAGTTTATGTTCAATTGCTCTTCAGTAAGACCCATAGACACTCTGCAAAAACGTGATATTGGGCTGAGCAAATACATGGGACAAAACTGAACAGTTTTCCAAATGTTATTTCAGAAAATGTTACCATGATTCATTTGAAGAGTTTAGGGACCACAAATTAACAAAATGAATTTCATTATTAGAACAATCATATCCGAAGAAAAACGTTTTTAGCCCTCTCTGCCTTTTTTAGTAGTGCAATTAGGTGACACTTCGCTGCATAGTATTCAAAGGCAACTCCACGCTGATTAAGTCATGCAGTACAACTCTCAAAAACCGATGGTAGCAAGCAGCGAAACCGTATTAGGCGTAAATCGGTTTGATATTCTTTATCTACTTTAACATCTACCAGCTCAAATTTACCCGGACTTGCGTGGGTGTTCAAATCAGCTCTGAATCATAGTATTATCATTCTGATTTTTGAGTTCTGATCACGGCACTGTTAACTCGGTACATCATGATATTACCAATTCTTTTTAAGCTTTTTGTCTGGTCATCATGATTTATAAACTGTATGTAATCTGGCCATCATGACTTATAAACTGTATGTGTTCTGGCTATTATGACTTATAAATTGAATGTATTCTGGCCATCATGACTTACACACTGTATGTATTCTGGCCATCATGACTTATAAACTGTACGTATTCCAGCCATTATGACTTATAAACTATAAGTATTCCAGCCAGCACGCGTTATAAGCTACATGTATTCCAGCCAACACGCATTATAACCTACACGTAATTCAGCCAGCACGCATTATGAGTCAATTAATATGTAGCCTAGCTATAAACAAATCGGAACTTTAGCAAACCATGCCTTGTTTAACAAAACGCAAAATGCATGCTGAATAATTAATTGAAATTATAATTATTTGTAAATATATAATTAAAAGTAAATCGATATAGATATCAGATAAATATAAATATACATATAAATAAAGAGTCATACCAGTCTGAAGTTGAACATGCATTGAGTTCTGTAATGAATTGATTCTGTGAACATGAAATGATTCTGTGAACATGAATTGATTCTGTGAACATGAATTGATTCTGCAATTAGCTATTCGAGATGTAGAGGCTGAGAGAGTATTCGACCAGAGGTATTCGATCTTGAGCTGACATCTACGTGTTGTTAATAAATTTTTCAGCCGTCTTCGGTCAGTCTGGTGCAACTGAAGCCGCTGACACTTCGCTCCACATTCCTTATCGGTCATTTATGAATAGCTGGGAAATTAACCAATGAACTCCATACATCTGAAACATATTTTGGCCGTCGCAAAAAATGTAAAGAAAGGAGTAAACATGGAATCATTAAGATGACTGTTGTAGACACAAAACAAAATTCAAAGCAGTTTTGCTAAAATTACACAGAAGAAGTGAAATTCAATGACATTTGACAACATTAGCTACCACCTCATGACAAATCCTTCGAAGACCGATAAGATAAGGGCCGCCATATGACGGTAACCATGGCCAGAGCGGTCAAAATGATGAGATTCTCTATAATGAAGGTCCTCACGCTTTATAATTTTATAATGTTTAGCAAGTCTCATATTATTTTTAGTGACAACAACTGGATCTAGGTCTCTCCGAGGCAGGTTTCCACCAAACTTCACGTTCGAAAGCCAGACATCATTACTGAATTTTTGATATTCGTTACAGATAAATTCAACCCGATGGGCCCGAGTTCCTTATCGCAAACAATTACAAAATCATGCGTGTACTATTTGGCGAAGTCAACGAGCTCACTGAAAAGGACGCAACGGCGACCTCCTGCTCCATATAAAGAGCACTGTAACAAGAGTTATTGAAAAAAATAAATTTGAAAAGAAAAGAAAATCTGACAAATAATTACCCGTATTCTTGAAGATACTGATCCTCTAGAAGATGGCGCCTGGCAACCGTCAAGTTAGAATCGCCAATGACTAAGAACCTCTTCTATTGAAAAAATACAAAAATAAGCCATTCAAAATCTTTAAACGTCAAAAATAGCCAGGAAAAAGCCAAGACAACGTCGAGAAAGGTCCTTAAACGTCAAAAATGCCGTGACAACGCCAAAAGGTCTTAAAAACGTCAGAAAAAGCAAAGAAAACGTCAAAAAAATGTCTTAAAAACGTCAAAAAAGCAGTGACAACAACAAAAAAACTTGAATTGACAAAAATAGGTGAGACAACATTTAAAAAAAGCAGTTAATAACGTCATAAATAGCCCAAAAAACATCAAAAAAGGTCTTATAAACGTCAGAAAAAGCCAAGACCACGTTGAAAAAAGCCTTAAAAACGTCAAAAAAGCAAAAAAAAACAACAAAAAAGATCCTGAAAAGATAAAAATAGAAGAGACAACACAAAAAAAGAAGATAATAAAGTCATAAAAAGGCAGAAAAACAATAAAAAAACGTCTTATAAACGTCAGGAAAAGCCAAGACAACATCGAAAAAAGCCTTAAAAAAGTCAAAAAAGCAGGGACAAAACGAATAAAGATCCTGAAATGATAAAAAATAGCTGGGACAACATTAAAAAAAGGAGTTAATAGCGTCATAAATAGCCAGGAAAACAACAAAAAAGGTCCAAAAAATGTATGAAAAAGCCAAGACAACGTCGAAAAAGGCCTCAAAAACTTCAAAAAAGCAGTGGCAACACCGAAAAAGATCCTGAAATGATAAAAGTAGCTGAGACAGCGTCAAAAAAAGAAGCTAAAAACGTCATAAATAGCCAGGAAAACAACAAAAAAGTCTTAAAAAGGTCCGAAAAAACCCAAGACAACGGCAAAAAAGGCTTCAAAACCGTCAAAAAAAGCAGTGACAACACCAAAAAGTGTCCTGAAATGATAAACATAACTTGGAAAACATCAAAAAAAGGAGCTAAAAACGTCATAAGTAGCCAGGAAAACAAAAAAAAGGTCTTAAAAAGGTCAGAAAAAGCCAAGACGACGTCGAAAAAAGGCCTCAAAAAAGTCAAAAAAAGCTGTGACAGCACCAAAAAAGATCCGGAAATGATAACAAATAGCTGGGACAGCGTCAAAAAAAAGGAGCTAAAAACGTCATAATTAGCCAGGAAAACAACAAAAAAAGGTCTTAAAAAACGTCACAAAAAGCCAAGATAACGTCCAAAAACGGCCTTATAAACGTCAATAAAAGCAGTGACAACACAAAGAAAGATCCTGAAACGATAAAAAATACCTGGGACAACATCAAAAAAGGCGCTAAAAACGTCATAAATAGCCAGGAAACTAACAAAAACAAGGTCTTATAAACGTCAGAAAAAGCCAAGACAACGTTGAAAAAAGGACTTAATTTGTTTTCAAGGTTGTAGATCTAGATAATTGGTTAGTTAAAATATCAAAAATAAAGGCTGAACGTTTGGTAATCACAGAGTATAGTTAGCAAAAAATGGCAAAATTTTAATTCCAGACTACTCTCAAAAGAAGTGGAAGTAGCACTGGCTCCAATGATACCACTTACAAATCTCTACGATAAATACATCGATCTACCCCTTTTATGGCCTTTCGTCTGTTAGGTATTGGCAAAGTTGTTGCATTGGTAGCAAAAAATATAATTTTGAATTGAAATTTTACATAGAAAAAAATCTTAATTTGAAAAAAGTGAACAAACTCATGCCAAACTTGTTCACGCAAAACTTTAAACCTACACAACTCCTTGAAAAAATCTACATCCAAAAAGTCTTTTTAGTTCCGAACTGTAAACTGGACGAGCTTTTTCGTGATATCTTTCACATTTCTCTACGATGAACTTATCGATCGGCCAAAATTGTATGAACAAAAGAAAACCATTTAAGTATATAGTTCCTATCACCAAATTGGGGTCGGAAATATTAGAGGATTTCTATAAGAAGGAAGAACCCTACTTTCGCCTTCGCCTGACTATTTACCATTTGTTTTAAGTTGCCGACTCAAACTTCCTGTGAAAAACTTGAACGAAATGCTCTTTTTATAATTTTTTTCTACAGAAATTCGGAAAACCTTAACTTCAAAAATATTATCATACCAGGATTTCGAATAAAAATGGTTTTGGTTGCTTTGGGCAGTTTTCCTATCTGGCCAAAATTGATGCCGTACATTAGAAATAAGCAATGGCTGCTATCGGCATAATCGGCATAAACAATTTTTTTATTGTAACAGCTATTTTTTACATTCAAATTTGACATTTTTCTGCATAAAGGCCACGATCATATTTTATTGTTTTACGCTAGAATATCATTATCTGTTTCTTCGTACCGTCCTTGTTCAATGAAAAATTTCGTTATGATTAATAGTTGATTGAACGACCGCTAAATTCAGAAAGCTAGTTTTGACAGCTGTAAAAATATTTGCTTTCATGGTTGTCTGAAAAGTCGACTTTATTTTGCGATCATATAATGACTGATTCTACTTCAGTGTGAGCACAGTTCTTAAGTTAGTGAATAACGTGGATTTGCAGAGACAGAGAGTGAGGCAAAATGTGATGCTCTGCTCATTGCATGGAACCTCTGAGAGTGAATGCAAGAGGATGGGCGGTGACGGAGAAAATCTTTGCCATTGTTTTTCCTTGCTGTGTGCTTGAATATTAAACATAACCTTCACTACCTGTCTTCAAACGGAAAGTCGATATGTCCACACCGTCTCAAGACGGAAAGTGTAGATGTATACATTATATTTATAAAGTCAAAAATGTCTAAAAATCAATAAAAAATAATTTGATTTTTGTTGAGTCAAGCGGTTGTTGAGATTGAACCGAACTTGGTATGGAGTATTCCCAGTGTTTGTTGAGTTTGGAATTAAAATTGTTGTTCGTGCGTTCAAGTCCAGACCTTCGGGCGTTCATCAGATCTTTCGTGAGTTCTTGTTCAGACTTTCGTGCCTTCTTCCATGTACAAGACTGTAAATTTGAACATACGACACGCCCGTCATCTGGGTCTGGACAAATCGAGTTTTCGACTGGCACCTTAACCTGGGATGCTTTTAATACTTAAATATATTTTGTAAAATGATGATTGTATATTGCAAAATGACTTTACCTTTTATACTGTGTACGTGAAGTGTGTTTATTCTACAGCTTACTGCATCGAAAAAATACTAACTATAAACCCGGGTCGAAGTGTCACCGCTAAAATTGCTAAAAGATTTAAGATTTGCGGTGAATATGAGTAAAACGGTTCAATGCAATGAATGCGATGAAAAAAACTTTTAAGCGGTGAAAATTTTTTTCACCGCTTAAGCGATGAAAGAAAACTTTTCATCGCTACCAGCAGAATGTGGTAAAAATAAATTTTCACCGCCAAAAATCGCAAATCTTAGAAATATTCACCCTACTAATTTCAACGCTTGTCTTAAATTCACAGGAAATATCAATGATGTAGGTGACAGATTGCGCATTGGACTAAGAAGTTGTTGACATGCAGGAGTTGAGAGGTTCGAACCCGTGAAGGGCAGTTTTGTTTTTGTAAGAAATCCGGTGAATGAAGTGAAAAAAAAAATTCGCCGCTAAAAATCGAATAAATTCACCGCATTCAACGCTAAAAGTTTTTTCACCGCTTTTAACCGCTAATCTTACAATATTTTTGGACCAAAACTTGACTCGGAAAGCAATTGGCTATAAATTCAGTCTAATTATGACCTGATGTGTAGCGTCATTACAGACAGAGGTCAAATTTATGAATTAATGTACTGGCATCAATGAAAATACTAATAGCAATAAATTTGTTTTTAGTACGTTTAGAATGACGACAAATATTTCAACGTTGGTATTCGTTTAGCGCCATCCGTACGAAACTCAAAATTTCAAAAAGTACTAGGCAGGTCTAAAGTGACGTGTTATATCGTTTTTCGTTACTGGGCAGGTATTACAAGTCTGGCAGGTTTTGGCCAAGTCTTAGGTAAAATTGGCAAGTTGATTCCCAAGTCAAACTAACTTTTCATTAATTTCGAATTGCATTTCAAAACGATCAACTAACACCCCCGGGGTCGGGGTAGGCCTTATTAACGGGCTATCACCTGGTTTCCACCAAATCTAACCAGTATTTAGCCGAATTACAGCCCCAGAAAATCTATCAAATCGTAGCAAAATCTTTAAAAATTGGTGTGTAGTGGATATTTTTGGCTGTTTTTGACGTTTTTGTGGCTACTTTGGTGTTTTTTTGCTCTTTTGCTATTTTTGGCGTTTTTTGAAGATGATGCCAATACTTGGATTTAGACTTGCCAAGTCTTGGCGAAGACCTGAATAAACACTTGCCAAGTATCGTCCAAGACTTGCACAAGACTGCCAAGTCTGAAATGTGTTATGACAACAGCTCTGAATCAGTGCTGACACTTAGACTAGACATTTAGACTTGCCCATTACTGATATTGACGTGGCGTTAAAAATGGGCATACCAAACTGACTATCCTAGAGGGCATTTTTGCTTGTGTGAGCATCGTTTCACAAATTTTCTTTTATTATTTACGAGCTTAAAATAACATTTTTATCAAACTTTTTCCATATAAATAATTTTTAGAAAACTATCCCATTTAGAAAGAAGTACGTTATTTAAAAAAGTCTTTTAGTTATAAACTTATCCAATAAGAATGTTTTTCATTTTCTGTGTTTTAAAAGCTCGTTCTTTCTTAGAGGCAACAGAAATTTAATTTTTTTTGAAGGTCTGACCCTGTTTTTCAAATTTTTTGTGCTCAATTTTTTTTATTGTTAAAATATAGGTTCTGTATTATTTGAAAGCTTGTGGTGTCCACAAGCTTTCAAATAATACAGAACCTATATTTTAACAATAAAAAAAAATTGAGCACAAAAAATTTGAAAAATAAGGTCAGACCTTCAAAAAAAATTAAATTTCTGTTGCCTCTAAGAAAGAACGAAGAGCCCTAGATCGGCCAATCAATCGATTTCTAACTTTGAAATTGCAGTAACTTTACTTCACTGTTCAATTTTTATTCTTTGATTTCATTTACTGTTGTTTGTTTGAACAATTAACTTGTTTGTCAAAAAATGTACAGCCAAAAGCTGAAACAATGCGATCTTTTAATTCTTAAAAACATCTGTAAATATTATATCGTAAAAATCACTCTAAATTATCCTTGCTATGTTAGTCTTCACTGAGAATTAAATATGCTGCGAAATTAGTTAAAGTAGAAAACAAACGTATTTGTTTTGCCCCCCTGGTTAAACCCTCCGGCTTACGTTTTATTATTTGAGCAAATTTGAAAAGTGACAAACGAATTTGAATCAAAGAAATGCCATTCAGTGAAATACAACACAAAACTCAACACTCTGGGAAAACGTTGCGAGACTCTACAAAGAAAGTAAAGGTTGAAAAATTTATTGAAATGTTGATTTATGATATGAAACCATTTTCAATGGAATAACTAAAAAAAAACTCTACAATGCTATTGATTTACTTTAAAAGCAAAACTCCGGAAATGAAAAATTAACAACTTTTTTCATTGTTTTCATTAAGCAAGATTTTTAGTTTGCTATTTCGTCCTTGTGGCACCATTTTTTTATGAAAAGGGGTAGACTTGAAGGCACAATATATCATTCAACTTCTGCTACTCTCACATTCCCGACATTTTTTGGGCGTCTTCTCTGAAACCAAATGAGAAAAAGTTCTGAAAAAAGTCAAACTCATCCACGAAACATTAGCAATTTTTTAGTTTGCTTCAGATATTCTTCAACAGATATCGTATATTTGAATAAAACGTAGCCTTCTTCCTTGATCTTGCAAATGCTCTTTAATTAAATTTAACAAAAAAAAATTGCAGGAAAAAGGCAGTTAACGGATTTTCGAAAGATGCAATATCTATGCCTTGTTTATTCGTTGTTAAGCGTAATCGACAAGCAAAAATATTTTTTCCGAAATTCAAATAAAAACCGAATTGCCGATAACTAGACAGTCATCAACAAAATTTGATTATGACATCAATTAACAAAAACATTTTCAGAGTTTTCACGACTTCCTGTAACTCGAAATTTTGGAACGAAAATAGTGTAAAATCAGTCAAACATTCAAAACGAGATGTAGCAAGAACTCAGTAAAACGAATAAGTTGCCAAATCCATCCTCAAAAATTTATAGAATGTGTGAATAAAGAGTGAATGCTATCTTTATTTACGATTCCGAGTTAATGTGGTTAAATAGCAGCATAGTTTCTTTCATAACAAAAATTTTTTCTTCTGGAATGAAAAAAATCTCATAATTTAAATTTTAACTTGATCTTATACTTAAATTGCTAGTATGATCTCTAGGTTATTTTTTTTATTTTTGTTTCATGTATTTTAATTTTTTGTTGTTACCCAATAGACTTGTTTCAAAAAAATCATTTTGCTTTTTAAAATGCCAAGTTTCAATTTATTCCACCTTTGCTGGCTTGAGCTATGTATGCACTCCAGAACCATTTGATTTTGTGCATAAAAATTAGTGGAAAGGGGCAAAATAAGTCCACGACTAATGTTTTGCATTTCAAAACAGTTGTTTTAAAAACTCTGATGGTAAATTTTGTCCAGGAACTTTGAATTTATGCGCAAGGATTTTAGGATTTCCTTTTTGCACAAAATTTGGTTTTAGTTTTATAGTAATTTGTTAAAATATTCAAATGATATTGATCATAAGAATATCCTGCCGGATTTTCATATGAAACTGAAAATTTTTTGAGTTTTGTGTTTCCTGACCCCAAATATGCGACCTCGTTTTTTTCTTTTTCTGCGCAAACTTTTTGTGAAACGTTTAAGATATCACCTGACATCATCAGCCATGATACAAACTACCAACCATTTAGGTTGATTTTTTTTACTGAAAAATTTATATCACTAGTGTCAACAATTCAGTTGAATTTGATTATTGTGATTGTTATTATGACAAAATAAACAATCTTTTTAGTTGATGATTGGTTATTTTGTTGATCTCAATTTTGTTGATTGGTTATTTTATTGATTGTTCTGATTGCCTATTTTGGTGATGTCAACTGTCTTCTATAGGTTTTTTTGTCACTTATGAAGATAATGAGAAAACATGGCATTTTTCGAGAACAAGTTAATTGTTCCGGATGTACTTCAGAATTTTCAATTAGCAGTGGAAGAGTCACTTAAGCGTGGTTGAAACAAGAATTACCGAAGCTTAAAATCGAACGCTGCACATAAGACAATCAGGCCATCTAGACCCTGGTACTGCATAATTCTAATAGATCTATTCTGTTTTGCCCCCCCCCCCCACCTTAGTGAGCTTACATTTTTTACGCCCCATGTAGCACATGCTATTTTCTTACACAGTAGCGTGCTATAGAATAACATATAATTTGTAACTAGGGGCGTAAAAAACACTGGCGTAAAAAACAGAATAGATCCGTTCTAATTTTTACTTGTTTGCGTTTAAATTGAAATTTAGATTTCTGTCTGCTGTCTTTTGAAAGAGGTCGCATTGATTTGTTTTCAAAAATATAAAAAATTTTTTGTTCATCGTATGCCCACCAGTACGCATAACGTTAAAACGTTTCCGATAAGAAACTTGTTTTTTCCACATCCTCCCCCCTCGCCACATTTAGCCTATGAATTACTGGATTGATTATGTGTTCATTGATAGCTTATATGCAGCAGGAAAACAGCAATTTTTATTTCAACTTTTGGATCCATTCCCCCCATCATAGTGAGCTTATTTTTTAACTCTTAAGTCTACTCTGGTGGTGGGTAACGTTTGGGCCATTTCGACGGCATTATCGGCTCCAGGAAAGATAGCTCTTAAAAACATGAATGACAATCTCGAGTTGACGTCTTTATGCATACACGATGTACAATACTAATTGAGTCTAATAATATGAATAGGAACAAAATTAAGGTCATGTTATAGCGTTATAGCCTCTCCTCGTCTCCCCTCACCCCTCCCTCCATCACAGAGACACTAACACACCAACCAAAATTACAAAATTGCAGTCCCCTTTATTGTATTTTTTGGTTACTTTTTTGTGGGGGGATGAGCTATAACGGGATAGACCCAAGCACTCTGTGAGATTTCAGCCTTCTGGTGTCGTAAAGGGTGCATGTGAAGGAATTTAAAGACAGTCTGCATCATCATTTAACTTTCCACATCTTCGAATCCTTAACAAAGTAAAAATATTCAGTTTTTATAAAATTCTAGAACGTTGAAGCAGTTTTGCCTTAACTGAACTTGCCTTAACTTACCTTTACTTGGAAATTACCTGAAGAATTATGTAGTACTACTTGAACTTTTATCTGATCAAACCTTAAACTCAACTGAAAAACACCTGATTAGTTAAGGTAAAATTTCCTAAATTTACCTTGAAAACTTGCAAAAACTATCTTAATTTAGGGTAAAAAAACTCTTGGAAAAATGCCTGAAATTCACCTTAAAAACGCCCTGTAATTTTAACCTGTAATTTAAAAGCAAATATTAATAGTTATGATGAATTTACCCTAAAATTACGTAAATTTAGCGTACGTTAAAGTGTGTTATTGCTATTTGAAGTCGCAAAGAGGTTTAGAAAAATGTTTTTTCGTGACTTCAAAACCCAGCTTTTGATCTCCTAAACAAAGTTTTGATGTTTTCTGTCAAATTGTGACTGTCAAATTAACTCGTCGCATGTAGCACTGCTAATGTTTTCTGTGGCCATTCGAAGCCGATTCATTAATTTTAGGTTATTTTTAGGTATTTTTCGCCTTTACCGGAACATTTTTTTATTGTTTGAAAATACGGTTTTCAGTATCTTTCCAAAATCTTTCCAGTCCTTAACCACTAATCAGACCGATCCATAGCCAAATAGCCTATGATCAAACTATAATCTAGACATTGACAGTCCAGGTTGAAGCTCTGGTTCAAAATTAGGTACAAAACACAAAATCCAGACCAGTTTTTATGTATTTTGCTAACCAGACAGACTGAGATCACAGTGGCACAGACTCGTGCTCCTTAAATTTGTTGGTGCTCGTTAAAAAGTCCGTATAATAAAACAATCCAGAATTTTTATTGGATTTTTTTGCAACATATTGACACAAATTCTTTCTATCCTTTTTTGCCTTAAAATGAATCAGACCTTGTTTAGATTCTTGACCGACCACATCAATTGCTAACCATATACATTAATAGTTGTTCAAACCTAAGCGAATTTTCTTGCCATATGGGGGTTGTTGAAAACGCCTGCAAACTTCTGAAATCTACTCAATTTTATTTGTAAATGATAATTCACGAGAGTAGTAGCGGAAATGCCTGGTCTATAAAGAGGAGACATTGCCCCCTTCACCCGTTACAAAGCACACATGGACTCTTTAGGTGCCCTTTTTGGAAACGTTGCAAAAATTAATCAAAATAATTGATTCTCGTGGTCGACGAAAATTTGTACTTTTTATGTGAATTTGATGTTGTGAGAGTGGTGAACTTTGTAAAATTTTTGTTGAAATTTTTGGTGCGGTGAATGAGCGATTATTGTAAAATTTTTCAAAAACTTGGTGATTCTTTTAAAAGTTCTGAATCCTTTTTCTAGTCTTATGAGATTAAAGAAGGCCTCTAAAAGCAAAAGTGACTAACCTGATGGAATACTGAGTTAGGGGAAAAAGAAGATAGGTGAGTTTGATAAGTTTTTTCCCAATGTAAGAAACCTAATAGTTTTGCGGGTCTGAGACCGCACAAGTGGTATTATTTTTATTGTTTCTATTGCCCACAGAATTGTTTCTTATTGTTTGAATTGACAAGCGAACGAGAAGCAAAAACTTGGATGCTCAGTGACTTTCACAGTAGGAGAGAAGTTTCAAGTAGAGTTTCGAACTAAAAACCGTGCATGAAAATGATTGAAGAACCAAATATCGTGAAAAATGAATGAGAAATTGAAGAAGATGGGGTTGAATGTTTGTCTGAAAATTGATGAAAAACTGACTTTCTGTGTTCAGTACTATGCCGGGAAATGCGTTTTATGGAGGCCAATTCAATTTGTTTAGAATTGCAAATTGAATATGGTTTGAATAGATCATTTAAAGAGAAGTTTTGGAAAAGGTTTTGCGCCAAAAACAGGCGAAGCTGCAAAAATTTGCTGGACAATTTGCAAAAATTGATGTTTTTGATGGAAGAAAGTTGGAAAGTAGTAAAAATGGACAACAATTTTTTTTGTTACATTTTTTGCCAAACAAATCATATTGAGTGATTGGGTGTTGTTTATATGTTAACCTATGTTAATTTTTTGTCATTTCTCGTTGTTTTTTTATTATAAAGGAAAAAAAAGATATTTCTAGGGATAGGAATGTAGATTGAAGCATTTTTCCTGAGTTGAATTTCATGAATTAAGATTATGTATATTTGCCATGTATTAGGACTACGAATAGCCGCCGCAACGTATTTACATTACAAAAAGCCGCCGCAACGTTTTAAGATTATGAATAGCCACCGTCACGCATTAAGATTAGGAATAGCCGCAGCAACGTATTAAGATTAGGAATAGCCGCCGCAACGTATTAAGGTTAGGAATAGCCGCCGCAACGTATCAAGATTATGAATAGTAGCCGCAACGCACTAAGATTAGGAATAGCCGCCGCAACGTATTAAGATCAGGAATAGCCGCCGCAACGTATTAAGATTAAGAATAGCCGCCGCAACGTATTAAGATTAGTAATATCCGCCACAAAGTTTTAAGAGGGCCCAGTTTTTTGGAGCCGATCATTAAATTGTCCGCATCGGGAACTGTACAGGCGGGGAATTATACAGCGAGCTTGCACGGGAAACGTACAGGTAGGGAATTGTACAGGAAGCGCGCTCGTGAATGGTACAGGCGGTGAATGGAATAGGCAGCTGATAATTCCTTTCGCAGTAATTTTCAACATTTCTATTGGTATAACAAGCGCAATGTATCAATATAAGGTCTTGCAGCAGCAATGTATTAATATCAGGTATAGCCGCCGCAATGTATTAAGATTAGTTATAGCCGCCGCAATGTGTTAAGATTAGGTTTAGCCGACCCTAAGTAGCAAGATGGCGCAGCGGTAGCGTGCTGTGCTCATAACTCAGACTTCGGTACATCAAAACTCCCTCTTGATAATCTGGCATTTTCACAGTACTAATTGACTTTTACGCGCTCATAACTTGAAAATTATTAAGTAACAGAAAAATTTGAAATAAAAACTACAAAATAATAGACACAGTACAAATTAAGCACATGCATATACAAAAATAATCAAACGTTTACATGATGATAGTACAAAAGGAAGGAGTATCAAAGGCATCCAAGTTTATTTAGCCGAGCAGTTAATAAAGTCGACAACAAACATTTGCGTAACTAACGAAGAATTTAGGAACTTAGAAAAAAATTGCTGTCCACTTTATTAGACTTCAACTTATTTTACAATAAGTTTACCTAAATCACATATAATTACTTATAATGATTAAAAAATGAACATCATGAACATTGTTCAGTTTTGTTCGAAAAAAATTAAATAGTTGAAATGGTGCCAAAATTGTGTAAAATCTACACAAATTATCAGTTTTCCGAACTAATCGTTGTATCATTTTCCGATACATTTCATTCAAAAATTTGTATTTTGTGATTGGATGAGCCAGAGATTCAGCATAGAAATAGTTCGATTGAGCCAAGCAATCATTATCTAATGCTCTCCAGCCTCACTGCTCGGAGAAATGTTGATGATAGCAAAACTGAATGTGGGTAGTCTTGGAATATCATCTGCTGAAAAGGATGAAAGGATCCAATATAGCGGTATTTGAGTTTTGGGATTCGTTCAATAATCTGTCTCAGGGAAGTGTTGTCCATGACAAACAATTTTTCTCTGCTTTAATTCGCAAGTACCATTAACACACGGATTTCTAACTGTACAGTCTAGCTGAAAAGACTCATTCTTTTTAAAAAAGCAACAATCAGAGGATTTTTTACCTCACTCTAACAAAACTTTGCTTGATTTTTTAATTTTGTCAACAGCATTTTTATGGGAGTTGGGGTAGAAAAAAATAATTATATAAAAAATACCAGAAAATTAAATTAGGAAAGGAACGTAAACAAAAATGTTTAAATTATTTTTCCCCCAGTTAACGTCCATATTATGAAATTATTTGATGAAGAGAATGGCAACTGGGTGACGATAAGATATAGCCCTCAAATGTTCCCATGCAGAAAGCATTAATTTTTAAACCATAGAAAATTTTAAAAAATAAGAAAAAAATTTTTGTTAACGGAAAATCTTCAGACAATTTTAGCAACCGTTCCGAACTGATCAATTTTAACAGTGGAAATTCTTTCTACTAAAACAATTAAATATGTCACGCTTCTTAGCGGGCGGTCGAAATTTCTCAGCGGATACTTTCACCGCTGAGATCAGGATAAGGAATATTTTCTGCAACATCTTGAAGTGAAGTGAGATCAAATACAAGTACTTAATGGTTCTGAAATAGATTATTTGGTAACGTAAGAATGTCTTTGTTAGAATTCATGACTTTCATTGTTTTGATAATGGAAAAGATTTTCTTGAACATGTCCTGTGAATGGTGAGTTTTTGTTCATTGCAACAGCTACTCTTCTGATTGGAGTATTGTTAAAAACATTTTCCAGAATAAACTGGTTCTGTCCTGAAGGAATAATAAATGTACGTGCAATTGCTTCCATAAAAATGTAACAAGCAAGTTGATGAGTTTGAATTGATTTTTGATGGTTTGGTGATACACTTCGTTAACAACAACACGTCTTTAAACAGGGAACAGCAAAAAATTTAAAGGAGACATGAGGATTGTAGGAGATCATGTAAAAGATGGTTCTTGCACGAATCAATTTCCGTCTAAATTTTTTACATGGAAGCGGTAAATTTTCACATTGGAACAAAACAATTGCTAATTTACCGTAATAAGTATTTGAATTCTTCAGCAAAAGTTCGTCCTCTCGATCTGTAAAAAAACTTTTCTGAAAGTCGCTGGGCTCTTTTTCAAATTTGTAAACATAGCACGCCAAAAATAACTTCATTATTTCTTTTGGAAGCGTTAAATTCATTAAAAATTAAAGCCTTGTGTTCATACAGACCATTTGAGTTATAAACCTGTTGATTGTTTAGATATATTTCACAGGTGAAGAAGAGCGAGTGTAATAAATTGTTGACGTGAGTTACAAAGTGTAATTCATCATCTGTTACAAAGTGTAATTCCAATATCTGCTTTCCCAGGTTCGGTTTTTTTTCACAATGTCATCAAACAATATTCCCTTTTGTAGACCAACTTTGATTTGAAGTTTTATCTCTCATATCAAGATATATGCTTCTATTTGTTTCAAACTCGAAATCAATGCTGCTTTCATCCAATGAAATACCGGGATAAACATCTTGAACATGAGAAGATTCAATTGGTTCCAAAACAAAAAATTTGTCAAAAATCTTCAAGCAAGAGTTTGTAAAGTGACCATAGCGAAATTTGCTATCAATTGTTGATCTAGTATTCATTTTAGCTTAGGAAAAATGACTCTTCCAGTACATCGCGGACTGCTTTTTGAGGGAATTCTTCGAATAATGCGACGTTTTTCTAACTCTTTCATCACCTAGCTCTTTACGTAATGTTTTCTTTCCATCATCTGCAGCCACAGATTTGAACTTTTTCTTTCCAGTTAGAACATTTCCAAATTCTGGTGCCGCGATATCAAGCAAATGAGCGCCGACTTTTTTGCTGCTGGGACAACATATCTCCTCAAGAATGGAATGCCTGTCTTCCCAATTGTTTGTGCTAACGCTCCGAATCCTCTTCCCCGTTGTCTTGAATAACCACGAAAATACGGTAAATCACTATCAGCAACCATTTTTTACATTTTAAAATCTGAAAATGATTGTCAGAAGTTTTTTTAAACAATAGTACTGCTCTTGTTACACCAACAGAGTTGAAACGAATTTTTTCACTATAGGAGTCCTGGAGCTGGAGTTTTATGCTGTGGAATTAGTTTTTTAGAATTTTTCTAAAAGTTCGAAAAAATTTGATAATTCATCTATTGTCCCGTTGAGATGATCTCTCCCTTCTTAACTTTTGATATAAAGAAAATGCATCGAAAAAGAGCAGCCTTTGTAACAATCTACTTTTTGTTACCGAATTTTTTTGTTCGTTTCATTGACAATATCAGAGATCAAGGGGTATAGACCTGGATCAAGTGTGTAATAATCCAATGGTTTTTGTATCTTGCTGCTTCATCTACGTTGCTTCATCTAGATAGAAGAATTTACCCTCTGTTATTTTTTGGTATCAGGATGGATACGACAGTTATGTTATCGCTACCTCCCATTGTCCATCAAGATTAATTTCTTCAGGTAGAATCATCGTGAAAGAACTTAATGTATTGTTTGGGTAACAAAAAAACCACGCGTTGGAAACCATCTCACCAGTGAAAAAACTCATCTTTAAATGATACACTTTAAAAGCCCTTGTTCATGAAATGTATCTGAATTTCATCACCTTGTTCTCAGCAAAGATGATAGGTGGGTGGTTTATTATTAGCCATTTTAACAAAGATTTCATTCGTGAACTGAGATTTAAAAATTTTTCTGAGTGGAATATACTTTTTTGACATACAAACATTTTCACCAACTTTAAAACGTGGTCGCTTATATTGGTTATTTGTGTTTTTGTAAAAAATTGACAAAAAGTCTTTGTTTGTTACATTTTTTGGAGCTTTACCTGTTGGGCGATTAACTCTTGTGTTCATAGTTTTGAGAAATGACTCTATTTTTCTCATGTATTTGTCACCATTTTCTTCCATATAGCGATAAATAATGTTTTTCAGATATTTTTTAGCTCGTTCTGCTACAGGAGTTCTATTTAACCTCTAGTAGAGTAAATTTTTATTTTCTTGTCAGCACAAAATTTTCGAAACTCACCACTAAACTCTGTTCCCTAACCAACCCATACTTTCGCTGGCATACTCTTTTCACGCAACATTTTTTTGAAAGCTACAACTGCATCGGTAGAGTACTTTGACTTCATTGGTTGCACACGGAAAAAGCAAGAAAAGACGTCAACACATAGAAATAAAAACTTCAATTCATTGTTAGAGACAGATAATTTATCCATAAAAGCCAGATCGAGACACCAGATCTCATTGATTTGCTTAGCAAATGCTGGTAATCATTTGAAATGTCGTGTTGCATGACGATACTTTACTGTAAAGAAAGTAGGCAACTTTCTTTTTGGATAACCCACTTGCCTTTTGTAGATTTTTAATTGACCCATATGCGGCTTTTCCATCTCTATAAAATCTTTGTAGCTTGGCTTTTTCAGATTTTGAAAGAAATTCAGCTCCCTCTGTCTTTGCTTTTAGCATCTTTATTTATTACTTTCTGCGGATTTATTCCAATAGCATCAAGTATTGTGTAATATATGTCGGGAAAATCGGCGTTCTTTCTTTTTAAGGCAAAAATAAAATCAGCGGAAGCTACTTCTGAATCTCTTTCATCTAATAAATTTGTGTCGATGAGAGATAGCTTGTCCCGCAGCGAATTAAAAATTTGATTTACAATTGATTCCTTCTTTAATATTCTGATTCTGTTGCTGATTTCCTTTTAATTAGGGTTCCAGTGTGTTGGGAAAGAAACTGGTTTCTGCTCAAAAGTGTCCAACTTTTTAACTTCTAATTTTAGTTTTTGTTCGTAAAGGTGTTGAGAAATCAAAACAGGTTGTTCCATTTCAAGACAATTGATTAATGATAAATGGTGTCACATCTGATAGGAGTTCTGTTCCTTTTGGTGAACTTAAAATTGCTCTTCCTTTAATTATTTCGGTTCTTTTTAGCACGAGTTGATGAATTTCGTCTCTGGTTTTTATTGCGTCTTGTTTTTGTATTACCTATAGTTGTCCTCTGAGAAGGTTTACTATGCATTCGTTTAGAAACTGAATGAAATCTTTTGGACAATTTCTTAGGAAAATTTTCTTGAAATTCTGGGAATACGCTCGGAACGTTATCAATGTAGAGAGATGTTGTGTGTTCATCGTTCAAAAAAGTAATCTCTTGTTTCATTTTAGGAAGAAAAAAACATTGGAATAGAACCACTGTTCGTGCAAAGTCAATATCACTCAATATCTATTCCCAACCTACTCTGATGAAAGAGATTATGATTTAGATGTATTGTACTGAGTCCTTTGCGCCTTCCAGCAGTTGCAATTTTTACAAAATCTTTCGAGCTTGAGATTTCTTTGCAGGAATCATCAAAAATCATCAAATAAATTGTAGACTCTGATTGAACTAAAAGACAACACTTTGAATAAAATGAATGTTTTTAATGTTTTTGGATGTTAGTCCGTAAACTGATTGATAATGTTGATAAAAACAGTAAATTTCATCAAAATTGGTTTGAAAAGTTCCAATAATTATCCAATCATGGATAGAATGAGATTTTTCAGACCTGCTGGGACCCACCAATGACATAAAAATGCGTTCCTTAGTTGAAATTATTATGTTCAGAGTTTAGTAGAAGGTGAAATATAACCGACTGTACTAGATAAGGTAGCAATCCAAACTGTTGTTTCTTCACAGGTTTCTTCAAGAGTTACTCATACTATACAGCACGCTAAAATTAATAAAATAACAAAAAGTTGGGACAAAAAAACCACCAGAGATATATTACAAGTCTGTCAAAAACATTTCCACGATTGTCATTTCTGTTTATTATCATCAAAGACAAAATCACCTGATTATAAACGGCTATCTCTCTGCTCGTTCATTTATACCTTGCTTTTTAGGGGGAAAATCAATTTTTCCAACTGGGAATGCGACTTTTCTCTGATTTCAAAAGCAGTAAAATAAAAATAAATAATTACGAAACGATCACAAATACAATTACAAAATACAAATATTATACGTTATCAAAAAATTCAAGAGTCCAAGTTCCGTAAGCGTAAGCTTTCTTCTCTGCACAGTGAAATGTCTTTTTGTGTCGATACGGATAGTTGCTACAATCCCAGTCAGGTATCCGAGTTGTTGAGAAGGAAGTTTGGAGACTTTTGGACAACCAAGATCATCTAGATTCTCCACATCCTTACAAAATTAATTTGAGAGGAGATTAGGCTTCTCTAACCATTGTGCAAATTATTCTGTTGTAGGTGAAGAATGCTGGTGAATGATTGATGAAAACTCAGTATATTCCAGTTTTCCATTGTTCCAATTAATCCCATGTAATTGTTTAGTGTTCCACTTTGGTTGAAAGGTAGGTTTCTAGTCTTTGGTTGGGAGGAAACTGTATCCCAATACAATTCCATCCTTGAAAAAACCCTACTCCTAAACAATTTTTCCCTCCAAGCTTTCAATATCAAATACAACGAGAGACATTCTTTTTCTAGGTTGGATTATTACAAAAATGATTAGCAGTCTAAATTTTTGAAAATTAGAGGATGATAAAGTTTAAAAAAAAACACAAAAGATTAAACCAGTCAAATGTCCCAAGAAACATGAGCTTAGAAAATTTGGTAACATGTAACAGTATCCTGGACCTTTTTTTGTAGTTGCTTTAACTATTCCAGGAGAATCGTGTTGTATATCATGTAATCGAAAAATTTTCAATCTGGCAAAGAAAAGTCTAAAAGGAGTTTCCATAGCCATAATCCTCCATGAGGAAACTTTTGGTTAATTTTTTGCAAATTCATTTTTTCGTCCCAATTTTTACAGGCTGCTAAAAAACAATTTTTGCGTTTTTCGTTTGCGGGAATTATTGAAAGTATGTTTCCGTAACAATTTAGTATGTTGACAAGAATGACAAAATCCATCAGTTTGCGTTCCTTCGTCCAAGTGAATGCAAGTTTTATTAAACTTTTCAATATAAGATAAAAGTGTAGGGAGATGGTCTTGTAAGTTCTCGTATTCTTCTTTTTTTTAACTTAATATTTGTCAGAAAACTCAACTGATATCCGTTCCAAACATGTTGTGAAATGGTAATTTGTTGTTGATCTGAACGATATATAAGACTTGTTCTGCGTATTCTGTTATAAATAGCCCACTTAAATTCTGAAATATGGGACTTTATGTCCAAATTTTCTAATTTGGGAAAATTTAGAGCTTCAAGATCAGTATAGAAATATCTTTTAAGTTCGCAATGAAGTCTAACGTGAAAAACCTATGACCTAAGATTCAACTTTTTTGAAGACTTGGAAGGTTGGTTCAGAATAATTATGTCCACTTTAAAAAATCTGGGATAGAGTAAATCTCCCAAAATTGTTTGAGGTTACAACCAAAAGTCTATATAAAAGGGAACCGAATCAGTTCCAGTTTTAGATTGAGAATCGGTAAACATAGAGGGACCACTCGAGTAAAACAGAGAGACTTTAGAGAATGACGTTATATCAACTTGATCTGACAGAGAGAAAATATTTGAATAAATTAGTTTGTAATTTTGTTCACTTTATTGTTTCCGATCTTTTTTTTTGGCAATGATGTCATTATCCTTCTTTCATTTCGAAATATGGAAAATTAAATTGCGTCGTTTTGCAAAAACTCCTTATAAGGAAAATTAGCCAGAAATTGTGAGTTGAGCAAACATTTGATCTAGAGCAGCATATTTATCTTGATGTTTATTATGTCTGTGTTGCATTAGCGAGTAATAGTGTTTGAAATATTTAGATCAAGTAAAACAACGGATTCTTCTGAGCTGCTGTCGATTGATCTGTGTCATTTTTCAAAAAAATTTTGTTGCGTTTGAAATGAATTGCTTTACCTCCTTATACGGTAGTTTAAAAGAATCACCTCAAAATCAGATTGATTACAGAATGGCAGCAGTTATATGTCAAGTTTTATTTGACTTTTTAAAAAAATTGACGCGAAAACTTTGCACGTTTGCATATCGGTTAAGTATTATAAACCTTACGTACTTACTAGCGAATACTCTGTTGCGTCTCACAATTACACTTTTTTCCTCTGAAAAACTTTCCTCATTACGTAATTCTCATTTCATCTTCCATTAGGAATTACTCCAAAAAATGGATGATTTATCTCTTCATTATCAGACAGTGGACTGCTTATACACTTTACATAAACATCAGTTTTTTGGTCACACAGTGGACGGAGCAGGACTCGTTTTTACTCAATTGAGGAGAGCGATACAACATAATTCGGAAATCAAATTTGTTGAATCAAATTATCTGGCGTGTCCGAGCAAAGATTGAATAGAAAGAAGTTCAAGAGACATCTACTGAGAGCTGAGCAAAAAAATGCAAGCACACAAATATTGAGATCATCCTTCTTCGACCGAATTCAGACACTTAAGAACTCAAAGTATGAGAGTGAATTAATAAAAATTGTTGAGTGTTTACTGGAGGAACATGGAATATTTGATAACCCCATGTTGTACTTTGAAGTTAGAAAGTAATAAAACAACCTTTGGTGTGTACTAAAACAACCTTTGGTTACAAATATCAAACTTTTATGGTGTAATTCAGCTTTCATATTGTTTTAATTGTAATGTATATTCTAAAAGTCGAAATTTGAACGCTTTTTATTTGTTGAAGGTCGAGTTCTCAAACAAAATTTTTTGTTAAAAGTCAAAAATAGAACCTCAGGTTTTTTGTTTAAAATCAAAAATGTTACCAAAAAGTGCGTTCAAAATGTACAATTTTTTCCTCATTTCTTTCGTTTTACGGTGTGATAAGCAAAATACAAAAATTTTAATAATTTTTTTATGACAAGTTTTGAATCTGTTCCTGAACCTTAAAAATCAAGTTAGAAAAAAAAATTCTGAAAAATCGAGTTTATTCTCAACATTTTTTGTAAACTATCAAAAATAAAATCGACAATTTCCTTAAATATCAGATTTAAATTCGCCATTTTTCTTAATTGTCGAAAAACAAAATTTTTAATAATAAGCAAGAACATAAATTATCAAATAACTTTTCCTGTTAATCTTTATTCTGAAAAACTTAAAAAGGTAGTTAAAAAGTTACTGAATTGAAGAAGTAAAATTAATGCGAAACACCTAAAATGTATTTAACAACTTTAATATTTTGATGAACAAATACAAAGAAGTTTACAAAATTGATTATAGAAGTCATTCGAAAAGAGTTTCAATAACATATTCTGGCGAGTTTTGAATTTCATTACCGAAACCTCTTTGTCGCTCAATTCTACCAGATAGTTGCGTTGGTCGAACAGCGACTGTGTTGTTAGGTACGTCACTCAAAAAGATAGGGCTGTGAGCTGTTCCTTCTTCAATCGAAGGAGTTGTCATCGAGGGCTTAGTTGACTTATCTGTAGATCCATAGTACTGAGCTGGATCAAAGTTTTCCATATCGTTAAATGACGACGTGGTACTAGTATCGATACTCAGCTCGCTTTGCTCTCTATTATGAGCTCTTTAAATTTTTTGGAGAAGGTTGTTTCCCACATCGGGGCTTGATACCAGACATACATCCGGTGTACTGAACCAGCTGTTTGGAATTTGGCCTTCCTCCCACGGAAATGTGTAATGAATGCTTCCAGCTACGTAATTGGTGGGAAAATCAGATCCATTAACGTAAGGATAGTGGTGTCCACTAACAACAGCAACTTCGTGTCCCATCGCGTGAGTTCCAAACTGATATTCTGTGATTGAAGCCTGTCCCTGCTAATAAGTATCATATGTTGTCGCTGGTGGTCAATTATGTGCCACACAGTAATGGGTAAAGTGATCACAGACTCATACAGTCCATTTGATAAATCAAATCTCGAACTCCGATCCAATCAATCTCCTCAGTGAAATAAACTGAGTACAGAAGGCTAATATTTCGAACAGTGAACTCTACTTTGGATAACATGATAGATTTTTTGTTAGAAAGTGTTGAGATTGGAATAAAAGATGCTAGTTGAGAACGAGATAAAATGGAGAGTAAGATACGAGTAGTTAGTATAATGGTGAGAAACAGTAGCGATGATTTTTTCAGAGAAATTGGATCAGATGATAATTTCAAAATCAGCAACCTCTATATATAGTGTGCTTTATCCAATCAGAGAACAGTAACCAAAGATTTAAGATTTTGCGAGAAATAGTGACGTTTAGCTCGAAGTTTCTGAAAGAACTGGAATTCAAACCCAAATTTTGGGAACATTTTTTAAACAGGGTAGGAAAAAAAAGGATACGTACAGCTTTCCGACTATTCTTTTACATAAAATGGTCTATTTTAGTTGAAGTGAATTTAAATAATTTACCAAAAAATCAAGCTTTAGTAAATTTTTTCCAATTCTTCAAATTTTTTGTTATTCTCGGAGTATGTTCTGTTTTTGGATTCAAATTTTTGTATATATGCGTTAGGTAAACGAACTCCGAACTTGATCCTTACTCCCACTACATTGCCGTCGTTGTAATAATGGAATAACAAAGCACTCTGTAGTGAAGAATTTATTGCTATTGGGTCCTGGAGAGGAACAAAGTTTGTTTGTAAAGTATTTCTGTACTGCTCCAAAATATCGGGGACGGAGTTCAAATGAACAACAATTCGCATTTAATCATGCAATTCTGAGGATAAATCGAAAGACTGTTTCGCAAAACACTCCTCATATTCAAATTTTTAAAATAGAGAAAGTTGCATACTTAAGACCTTTACTCAATCAGATTATTCTGTTGGATTTGGTGAAAATCTCCAAGAAATTGTAAAATAATTACAAATCTACATCAATTTCGTCATTTTTGTATGCATCAGGTATACCTTCTTTTCTCTTCTAAATCTTCTTCAAGATTTTTAGGTGGTTTTTGATCAAAATGTTTCACAAATGAGCAAAACATCACGTATTAATCTATTAAAATGAAAAACTGTTAAAAGAGAAAACGAGATGAACAAAACGATATCTTTAACTTTTAAAGCAAGTTGCTATATACTAAAATATGATTGGTTTGTCCTTTGCAATAAAATTACGTTAACGTCAATTGTATATAAGTTATATTCAATTATAGTAGGAGTTTTCTTATTGTAAAAATACACTTGGTGTACTATCAATAAAATTACAAAATTAGTTCGTTTACAATAACATTTGTACTCTCTAAGTGAGCAAATATCTGACAGATAGATTTTTTTAAAAAGTCTGTTTGTGATGAAAAGTGTTGTTTTGTAAAAAAAAAATAACACGAATCAGCAATATGACAACTAAATATCACTTCAGATTTCCAATTTTCCTCCAAGGAATAAAATCACACAATTTGGATGTTTTTGGATTTAAATACAAGGTAGAATGCAGCACTCTGATTGCTCCGTAGGAAGTTCCTCATTTTTTATTTCAAAATGTTGCTAAAAATAGAAATTGCGTCATTCCTTATATGGAAATAAATAGCCATACGAGTTATTCTAACTTACAAACCAAAAATTTTTTTCATTCTCACTTTGTTTTCAGATACAGTTGCTCGGCACTTTACCTGTATTTTATACAATTTTTTTGATCAAAACAATACAATGCCTTCTCTTGATAGAAAACTACCTGTCAAATGCACAAAGTGCAAGAAGATGGTGGTCAGGGAGCAAATGGCACGACACGAAAAATCTTGTGATAGTGGGACAGTAAATTGTCCAAAGTGTCCACATTTCTATACAAAGAGGTAAGAGGACTTGAACTGCCTCACTAAGCATCACGCTCCTCAATCGTTTTTATTCTCTTCAACAACATAAGAGACGGAGGCACGGAACATCGACCAAAGTTGGAACCAAATCCAGCAAAAGCTTGAAAAAAGTCGGAAGAATTGGATAAGAACAACGAACAGTTACAGCAAACTTCGTGCCTGTCAACACTTCTTTGACAGTACTGAAATGGAGAATGGGAGTTATAGAGTTTTCAATTTTAAATTTTCGAAATTTGATCCCAGCAAAATTAATGAAAAACTGAAAGAAGTGTTTGAAAAGCTTAACTGCGCTGCAAAAAGCAATTAAGCACTTGGATTTAATTAACGAAAGGTGGACACAGACAAAAACCGATATTTTCATGCTCATGAGAACAACACCTTCTTTGACAAGTCTCATTGCTCTAGGAGGGACTAAATCTCACTTCCGGATAGAGTAGAGAAAAGGGATTTGGTTGATACTTGTGCCCAAGAAAGGACAAATACAAATTGGCGGTATGCACTGACTATGAATGTGACAATTTTCTGTGCTCTTCTCAACAATATCCCAATGGGATATTTAGATGCTGTTATACATAAGTAGTTGTTGAGAAGATCAGATGTAAAAAGTCTTGTTACGAATGGACACGGAGAAACCCACAACAACTACTTTTGCTTGTTTAGAGCTGTAGCTGTTCACTTCTATGAATCAGCTGAGCTAGAAACAAACGCAGCTAAGTTCTTCAGTGACTTTCTCCACGAGTCTGGTAATGACGCAATTAACTTTAGAGGAGTGTCGATGGATCACCCTGTGTTTGTTGAAAACGTTTTAAAACACAACATTTTCATTGATGACATTGACATTGAGGGCGGGAATTTTGTAGGTGAACTTGCAGGAAGCATTATTGAGATGTACGAGAACAGCATTAATCTACTGCTCTACACCAACCACATTTGCTATGTTGATAATATCAACACGTTCTTCAAAGGATTCCGTTGTCCTAACTGTGATACTTTTATTAAGCATTCTAGTAATTTCAA
Source organism: Convolutriloba macropyga (assembly GCF_964194025.1). Lineage (NCBI taxonomy): Eukaryota > Metazoa > Xenacoelomorpha > Acoela > Convolutidae > Convolutriloba > Convolutriloba macropyga. The sequence goes on from NC_134468.1 coordinate 12,840,669, forward strand.
TCGTCACGTGAAATCTTATAAAGATAGGATACAGCACTTTTATCCGAAGAATGTTTACTTGACAAAATTGGAATTAGCTATCAGGAAGATCAAAAAGTTTTCAAAAACTTTTTGCGATTTAACTATATAATCGTTTTATCTAATGAACTAAGAAATGCCAATACAACCTCTTGGATAGGAAAATATGAATCAATCTCTGTGTCAGTTTCATCTAATGTATTAAATGAAACCATTTTCTTATGCAACAAAGACCCCAAGACACTGATTGTATATTTTCTTGAAACAATAGAAGAGCTAGCTGGCAAAAGCAAAGCAGAAATGTTGCAAAAGTTTTCCTCCATTGAAAATGCAATTAAAAGCAGATTAAATTCTAATTTTGAGAAGCTGAATGAAAAAAAAATGAGAGTAGTCAAATTTTTGAACTGCAATATATCGAAGAAGAAGAAATTGATATGTCAACTCAATTCCTCCAAATTCGGAAAAATCAACTTCTCGAACGACAACAACATTTTGAACGTTATGTCAACACTTTACCTGGGTTTCGACTCAACAGCGGGAAAAATTATCTGAGTCTTTTCAAGTCTTATTTACTATCCTACCTCATTCACGAGCGCGATATTCAAACAACCGTTATTAAAAAAGCTAATCATTTTGTATCCTTTAAAATTGGTGATGTAGAGTTTCTCGGTATTTTAAAATTTCTTGACGGAGCAACCTTACCGGATTCGTTACTCAAGGATTACAAGCAAAATGAGACCAAAAGATTTTTCTCCTTTGAAAGGTTCGACTCACCAAAAAAATGGGATGCAACATTCCTTTCCCCTTTCGAATGTTTCTTTAGTAAGTTGAGAGCCCACAATCCCTTGGAGAAAGAATTTACGGATTTCACAAAATTATTGAATAGTGAAACTTCTAAACAGGAGGCTCTGATAAAACTTAGGTTGGAGGTGGTGCCCCCCTCGGAAATTGGTAACTATAATTATTTGAAAAGTGTGTGGGAGCAGAAACAAATGACAATTTTTAAGACTTTGTAAGGTGGTATAACAAAAAGGATGTTGGCCCGACATTAGAAGCGATGCAAATATTGATGGAATTTTATCATAACCAAGGGATTGCTGTGTTAAAAATTGGTTGCACACTACCTAATTTGGCAAATTTTTGTCTACAGAAATCAACTAAAAACAAACAACAGGTATTTTACATTTTTGTTCTCATTTTCAATTTCACCCACATAAACCATGTCCAGCAACCAAATTTCGTTTATGTCGTCCTTTCAGTGTTGGAAAGTTTTCTTAACAGTTCTTATGGTTTGTGTGAGCATTTTTGCCCTCTCAAAATAGTTTCACTTTACTTTGTTTCAAATTTGTGCTTTTGTAGATTTTTTTTCGCTTCCGTTTGCCGCGGGATCTTTCGTATTTTTTAAATCAAACAATTTTAGCTCATTCGTCAAAAGAATCCAAGTTTATTTCTTTTTGATGATTTTTGTCATCTTTTGAGGATTCGAAACCAATTCCGGCGTCTGAGCAGTCTCCTGTAAATAGTTGATTGCTGCTATTGATCACCAAGAATTAGTTTGTGTTTAAAGCCTCTACAATTTTAAAACAGTCTGGATTACTCAGTTTGTTAGTTGGTTGCTGTAAACAATAACCAAACATGGCCATTTTTATTCTTGCGTTTGCTCCATCAACATTGAAAGTGTTGTTTTTGTCTTTGCCAACCATCTGAGAATCTTTTATGAGTTCTACTATAATCTCAGTCCAGATAAACATTGCTGCCACAAACATGTTAAGTTTCTGAAAAAGATTCTTCGCTTTGAATTTCGACAACTCATTAGCATCAGTTGTTATCATTGTATCAAGTTTTTGTGGTACTCCTTCTAGTATTATCAATTGCTTGCATACAGTTCGAAAAAAATGAGCACCTGAATGCTGAACTCTGGGATCATTTTGAATTTGCGAGAAATATTATTGATCTTTTATAAATTGATATTTGGGAAAAGAAATAAACTCTTCAGCAATTGACATGGTTTAACTCATGTGGATAAAACAAAATTCAAATGAGCTCAACCATTTCAAAACTTTTTTTTGTTAGTAAAAGCACTCGTTGAATAATAATTTATGTCTTATTCTTGAGAAAACCTTCAAACATGTGTCTTCTATTTTCTAAGTCTCATATTTACACTCTACGATTACCGAGGAGATGAAGATAATTACAAAGAACAAGTCTAACATCACTTTAACAATTATGCAAAAATTTCTTTAACTGTTTTCACTGCAAAAGGGGTCTGTGATACCTCTGTCTTTGGAGGTATGTATATGAGCCACGAATGTGCTTAGAATATTTGAATTGGATTCGAGGCGCGAATCCAATATTTAATCAAATTGTGGGATTACCACTTTTAGTTTTACTTTGCAATAGAACCGTAATTTGTCAGCCGTAATTTGTCAGCGTGGAAATCCTCCTCAAACCTAAATATGATTCTTGTGACTGCAAAACTAAGAGATTGAGAACAACTGATTTGTATGAGAATAGTTTAACGGAATGAAATATAATCAAAAGTGGATGATAAGAACAAACTGAAAAGTTGACATATCAGTGGGCGGTAAAGTTAATATAAGTGAGCTATGACATTTGATCAGGCAAGGGCAAACTTAAAATAAATTAGTACTAATCAACAGAATATGAACTTGATATGGTACAACCGTACCACATATCCTCGGCTCTTACGAAATTTTAAGCTGCATCAGTGTAAAAATTAAACTTTTAATATCATATGCAATGGTTATTATAAATATTAGATTAATATTAGCAACGGCAAGTCAACAAAGAATCATAATGGAATTGAGAAACTTATGCAAGAGAAATTACTTTAATGGAAATTCATTTCATTTACGTTCAACTGTAAACATAAAACGCAGATTAATGCAAAATCGTAAGCGATTGCAATAAAATTAATGATTGAGGTTTACTGCAATGAAAACCAAATTGGAGTTGTCAGCTGCACACTAAACACGTTCACAACTAAATATTGACAATTAACAGAAAACATATGCAATAAAGGCACAAATCCAAATCTGGATTAGATAACGTACATTGAATGAAGTAGTTTTACACTAAAATGTAATTAAAGCAATAAGTTAACTAGTTTGAAATGACAGTTTAACTGAGTTTTAAATTTGATTTTCGGCGTCGAAGACAATCATGCTTATTTCTCTTGTATACTCATCATAGTCATTTGCTTCTGGAGACCATGTTCCAACTGGAGAGGGTGGAGGAGGACTGAATACCGGCAGCTCGAAATACGTGTCAAGTGCAGGTGCAGGTGGTTGAAGTGCCTCCTGTTGGATTTCCGTCTCTATAACCGGGTTTATAGCTTTATGACGTTTGGTCGCAGGGGCAGAGACTTCGCTAATCGAACAGAGAACTTTCGTATCAAAAATAATCTGAGGCCTTTCTATTTCTTTTGGACCTTATCGTGGAAGGCGAAGTGGTTGATGGGGTGACCGATGACGCAGCAGCAGAGGATGCATAGGACGTATTCAACATAGTTGAGGATTGTCGTGATCGAGTTCTTCCCGTTTGGGGCTTCTTGGGTTTTCGAGAAGACATTGCCTTGGAAATATTGCAATTGGCACTTGAAACTCCTGAAGCAGCATCAGACTGGGTGGGTCTGCGGCGAATTTTTTTAAGGTCCATCGTATGTTGCGCAATGTTCTCTTCTGTTGTCTTCTCATAAGGAAGGGGACGTCGTTGGGCGTACTGCCAAACATCTGTATTACGTTCAGCACGGGTGCCGAATTTGGCAATATCGCTTTTTTGCACTCGGACTTCAGGAACTCCGGGTTCCCTAATGACCGTTGTCGTGTCGGAACTTCTGACGACCGTACTACCCGGGGCCAATGTTTACCAAAGGCCACGGAGATCCCTCTCTGATCTTTGGACACTTTGCGAGCAAGCTTGATGTCCAATCACTTTTCCGTTCGTGTTAACGGGTTATTTAGTTTGGAGTGCTTTATAAATCGGGATACCGATTTGTTTTTGTCCCCATTGTATCTACGTCCTAAATCCACCTGGGCCTTTTGCATCGCCTCTTCTATCAAAATGTCGCTGCGAACACCGGTCACCCATCCGTTATCATCAAGGAAGTCTTCCACTGGTACGGCGTCTAAATAGTGGCGAAGAATGCTTTCATATGATAAATTGGATGACTTTTGTATGGTACTAATGTTACTTAGTGGTGTCTTTGACTTTCTCCCAAAATGTGCTTGGAAAGGTGTTACATTGGTTGTCTTTTGTTTGCATATACGTAATTGATATACTATTGAATTTATTGCTTCTTTAATTGTAAAAGTATTATTTCCATTGTTTAATTTCGTGCAGCTTAGTCGTCTCGTAATTGTTTGCATCAAACGCTCCAATAATCCAATAGCTCTGTGGTCATAAGCAGGAGGAGTGATAATGTTAATATTGTCTTTTTTACAGAAATTCTTTACTTTATATCCAAGTAAACAACGTGCTTGATCTAACATAATGTTTCTGGGAACACCGTGTATTTGAATACAGTCATCTAGGAATTTAATTACGTTGAATTTAAAGTCCATTAGCTTTATCAAAGACTTCTACAGTAGGATATTTGGAAAAACGGTCAATACATGCAAGAAAAAATATATCTTGATATTTTTAATTTGTAATGGGGCCGCCAAAATCAATTTGTATTTCTTCATTAGGTTCCTAAAAACTTAATAAAGGCTTCCATTTCGACGCCGGAACATTTGGTTTAAGGTTCTTACCAGTCTCAGTACAAGCCTTGCAATGGGCAGCCTTGTTTAAGGTTTCACGGTGCATATACGGCCAGAACGCATACTGCCCAAGAGTTATCATTCCCCAGCTGCCAGTGTGGGTGAGATATAAGCTTTCTAACACGCCGTCCTGGATTGATTGTGGTATTGTCACACGTTTGTCCACGCAGACGCAGCCTGACCGTACGTGAAAATCTCTCCAATGGGAGAAGAGATAAGGGTTCAACTCCTTACACCGTTGGGCATCATTTTGGAGGATAGAAACCCGCACCTCCTTGAGGATTGCGTCCTTGCTTGTTAGTACAGCGAGGATCCCTTTTGTAAATAGCTGCGTCAGATTATTTTCAAACACCTCTTCTTAGACAATTCAAGGTTTTGGGAATTTGGGCCTCCAGTGGAGGAGTGGGTCACATTCACTGCCGAGTTTGGTGTTGACTGAAATGTGACTCTGCTGTGAGTAGGAGGGGTTTGTGGAACTGATCTTGGACTGCTCATCTTTCTTTGGGAAATTGAATGTAAATGTGATACGTTTGAGATTGATTTAGAATTATGTTGGATTGGAGTTGAGTTTGTACGTGGACTAGAATTTAAATGAATTTGAGTTGCGTTTGCAGCGTTTTCAAGAAGCAACTGAGTTGTGTTACAATTAATGGCAGAAAGCAAATTGGAATAGTTTGTTGAGTGAGGATATGAGGCACATGTGAAATTTGTGTGCTTGACGCTGCTAAAGTGCTGTGATTGACAGTTTTTCTGTGTGGTATTTACATAATTTGCTGCAATAGCGTCACGAATGCGCGTAATTGTTGCTACCGCAAATTCCTCATCGTATTTGTTAGTAACTTTTGCCTCTTGATTTGGTTGGCAGGAAATATAATCTACTAGCCCCATTTTTGCGCCTGCTATATGTTCAATATTAAAATCAAAAGGTAAAAGACGATCTACACAAAGAGTTAAACGACTATTATATAATTAGAAAGATCGGTGTTCTTTCATGACTGAAAGTAGTGCTCGATGATCGGTGATGATTGTGAATGATTTGCCAAACAAATAAAATTTAAAATATTGTACAGACCACACAACCCCTAACAATTCTATTTCATTAAAACTGTAGCGTTTTTCATTAGAGTTTAGGAAACGAGACGCAAATGCCACTGTAGGCCAACCTGTCGGTGAACGTTCTTCTAATGCTGTCCCCCAATCCGGGTCGAGAGGCGTCGCATTTGATCCGCGTTTCCAACTGGGGATTTCAGTGTGTGTTTTCCGTTGCATTTGTGACTTTACTTTTTATTGCTTGGAATTGAGTTTCAAGTTCATCATTCTAAACAAAATTCGTATTCTTGTTAAGTAATGGTCGAAATGGATGACATCATTGAGACAAGTTAGGGAAAAATTTACCGAGGTAGTGAACTGAACCTAAGAATGATCTTAATTGTTTCAAATTTTTAGGTGCTGTTAAGTTTAAAATTGCTGCTGTTTTAGTTTTAAGTGGTGCGGTTCCTGAATGAGTAAATTTATGACCTAACCATTTTACTTCGGTTTTAGCAAGATGACATTTCGGTAAATTTATTCGTAAATGATTATTGTCCAATTTTTTTAAACATTCGTAGACTAATTTTTTAAGTTAGTCAAAAGAGGATTTTAAATCTCTTTTGAGTCTCGACTGACTATTATAATTTCATCTAAGAAGCAGTGAGTGTTTTTAAGTCCGACTAATGTATATTCCATCACTTTTTGGAATGCTGCTAGCATGTTCGTTAATCCGTAGAAAACGGTAATGAAACGATAAGTACCGGTAATGAAACGATAAGTACCTTCAACGCTAACAATAATGAAGTTTCCGGATCTTAATAAAGTTGACTGTATGCGTACTTCAAATCCTGTGTAGAGAAAAATGCTGTTTCTTGTCAGGCATTTGTATTTAAAATTTGTTGGATTGTGTCGATAAAGTTATCTATATTCGGCATTTGATATTTCTTTTTATGGATAGATTTATTCAATATTTTTGAATCTAAGGCTAATTTGACTGTTTTATCTCTTTTTACCCTGATGACTATAGGCGAGATGAAATTTTTATCTGAAAAACTATGTAATTTTATGATGTGTTTTTCTGCAAGCAGTTTTTTAATTTCGTCATTAACTAGTGGTTGCAAATTAATTGGAACTCTGCGTCCTTTTTGATGTGTAGGTGTAAAATGTTTATGAAACGTAGATTTAACTGAATGTTTTAATGGTTTACAGATTCGTGAGATAAGACCTGGAAAACCAAATGCCATCTGTTTCTTGAATAAACATTGGTTTTGATTGACATTTGCAACTTGTTTTGTTTGGGTTAGAGAAAAGCCTAGCTTTGGGAAGAGATCTTGTTCAATGATGGGTCTGTGGGCATCTTCTACTACTGTCACATTAACTTCTGTTGCTATCCAGTCATTGCATTTGATTGAAAACTTGATCATTCAATTATTTTGATCAAATCATTAGAAAAAGTGTTTAGGTCGTGAATATCTTGTGGTTGTACCCAGAAAATTCCTTTACACTCTAACACCACAGTATTCGCAAGACTTTTGTTGATTATAGTGCACACGCTTCGCGAATCCACCGAGACTTTTGTATTACTATTCCCGATACGAATGTCTTAATTCACCGGCTCCTCTTCGCGAGTGTCGTTATTAATGGAGATTGTTGCAACGCAGTTGTCATTATAGTCATTTTAATCCGAATCGTAATTAGCGTCATAGATTTTCTGTTTGTGAAACAATCTATCTATGTTATTAACTTGTTCTCCAACTGTTGCTGAGGTACCCACCTCGGAGATACAGTTGTCTACATTGCTTACTCTGGGTTTCGGCTTATATGGATGTTTAGTTTTCCGGCAAATTTTCGCGAAGTGGTTCGCAATACCGCAATTTTTACAATTCTTACCACGGGAAGGACAGTTTTGTCGATGTGTAGCTGACCACCCATAGCCACAGTTGGGACAGATTGTAGGTTTTACGAATTGATTCGTTGAAGGACGCGATCTATACCAAGATCCTTGTATATTGTTTACTGATGTAGTTGTAATCTCACTTGTAGTCGAGTGAACAGTGGTTCCAGATATCGTTAACTGATTCTGGATGCCCATCTCAATGTTCATGGCAACTTCCAATGCCTTTTTAGCTGCTCTCGTTTCTTTGAGTAATTCCCTCTGGATCTCACCGTCTTGCATGTTGGCTATAAAAACGTCACGAATGATTGACTCCTCGTCACTTCCTCAATCGCAGTTCAAATACATTTCCCGAAGACAACCGTAGAACTTTTCTACAGGTTCTCCTTTCAGTTGTTTCCTTGTGAGGAAAGTATACCGATCAAAGGTGATATTTCGCTATTTGGTAAATACTTGGTCTAGGCTTTGTTGTCACGCGATCAATTTGGATATTCGGTTCTTGGGAAACAAAAATCCGTCGTCCTTCCATCCCCAGACTAAGATAAGTCAGAGAGACAACTTTGTTGTCACAATACTTCCAATGTTTGTCGCCGCACAATATGCCTGCAAGTTCTATCTTTTAACAACGATCTAAACACGCATTCTTGAGTTGCACATTTTGAGTTTTTCTATTTCTTTCGCTCTGAGCTGTACTATTCTCAACATTATCCTCGTAAATAGGTTCTGGAGGGAAAGTGACTTTGTCGGGGGATCTTCGCATAAGTTGTCGATTGAAATACCCTCTTTTGCCAGGATAGCCAATTTCAGCATTATCTGCCAGCGGTTCCATCTCCGAGGTGGTTCTAGTGTTGATTTCTCCCAAAAGGGTTCGATTCCTAGGAGTGCACGTTCTTTGACTGCTGACTGCGCCATATGATACATCCGTCTTTGGAGGTATGTATATGAGCCACGAAAAAGCTTAGAATATTTGAATTGGATTCGAGGCGCGAATCAAATATTTAATCAAATTGTGGGATTACCACTTTGAGTTTTACTTTGCAATAGAGCTACGAAAGTAGCCGTAATTTGTCAGCGTGAAAATCCTCCTCAAATCCAAATAGAATTCTTGTGACTGCAAATCTAAGAGATTGAGAACAACTGAATTGTATGAGAATAGTGTAACGGAATGTAATATAATCAAAAGTGTGTGATATGAACAAACTGAAAAAATGACTTATTAGTCGGCGATAAAGTTGATATAAGTGAACTATGACATTTGATCAGGCAAGGGCAAACTTAAAATAAATTAGTACTAATCAACCGAATATGAATTTAATATGGTACAACCATACCACAGGGTCATCACCCAGTATTTTTTGTTGCCAAAATTAACGCAGACTTTTGTGTATATGGTCCTTCGGTCGGGGAGATCAGATTGAGCATATAATCTTTGTCTGAGCCCTCTTGTATTCTCTCGATTTTGTTACGACACCAAGTTTCTTTTGTTCTTCATGCTGTGTATCATGTAATTATGTGACTTCATTGACTTTTCGCTTTGGCTTATTGCATCCCTTGCATGTTTTTCCGGTTGCTTAACATCTTGCTCTGTGCTCTTGAGTCCAGGGTTGCCCGCAATTCCTACAGTTGTGCTGTTGGAATTGTTGTCTAGTCGACTCAATTAGTTGCCTCTAATCTGGTTGTAGTTGCCTCTGTTTTGTTCCGCGATCTTGAGCTGAAAAGGCTAGTATTGGTTCCGACCTCCCTATTATCGATACCATTGAGAGGTCTGTTGTGTTTTTGCCTGTATGACTAATTGGCTTCGGGCGCAAAACTAAATGCTAATGGCTAATTGCACTGCCTTCTCTGGTTCTAATGTCACCTTTGACAGCTCCTTTTGTAATTTCGGGTATACAGTTTTGGCTGTAAAGAAGTGTCTTACCAACCCGTCTTCCCGCGTTCCTAGCTGACACAATTGTTCCAGTGCTGTAGGGCAGAGTGAAAATGTTCTATTGTTTCTCCCTTCTGTTGAGTCTTGTTAATAGTAGAAAGCGCTCTTCACGTTCTTTGGCCGTATAATTGTCAGCTCTAGTTTTTTTTCTACCATTATAATGTCGTGATGTTCTAGACGTTTGTGTGGGTGTATTTAAGCGTGTGCAACCTGCGTTTTTTGATTCCGATGGTCAAGTAAATCATCGACTTTGCTTTCTTATCTGCTAGAATCCATGGCTTGTCGCCATATAGTAACGGTTTTCTGTCTACTAGATTGCAATCGTTCTTCTTTTGGCTACGGCCTGCTTGTATCTCGTGAGTCCTTCTCTCTCCATTGTTTGTGTTGGGTTCTTCACCAGTTGTTCATCGACTGGCTCGGGTGGATAATTGACTATCGTTGGTACACTCTCTAAGGAGGTCGTTGAGCTTTATGTTTGTTTTTGCGACGAATGCCATCTTTATCTGGCTTCTTCAAT
>NC_134468.1:12853334-12855834 GCF_964194025.1 Convolutriloba macropyga
TTGTTTTCTCGCCTTTGAGTTTTCCACACTGATCTTTTTGGTGTACGTTCATCTGTCTTTGAATTTTGCCGTGGTGGTTGATTACGGTCTTCCGAGCTGCGAATTGTATAAGTGGAGTCTGCGGTTGCGCTGGTGTTCCGAAGTGTGCGACTTCCGATTTGTGCATCACTGTATCGTCTTGGCCGGGGTACTTGATAGTCATGGTGGAGCCGGACGTTTTTACCAGTGCCGCTCCTTCAGGGATGGCTTCGTAGAGCCCTTGCAGCTGTTTCTTGCTTCGGGTGGCGGCGAGGGTCTTCCTGGCTAGTTTCAACTCTTTGCTGTTTTCGGCGAGGGGTTGTAGCGGTGTCTGTGGTGCCATACGGAAGGTGCGGGGGATTTCACTTTTGTCATTCAGTGCCGCGGATAGCATTCGCTGCTTTGACAGTTTCACTTCTTCGTCGCTGTCCAGTGTCTCTTGTATCCAGCGTTCGTCTGAGATAAGCTCGTCGTTGCCCACAATGTTGTCATCTAAATAATCAGACTTAATATTTGGCCATTTCAAGTTTCGACTATCCGCACATGAGGTTAAGTTAATTATTGGTGTGTTTACCGGGCGACCGAAGTGAGCTTCGAAAGGGGAAATATTAGTCGCTTTTTTGAGGCATATTCTTAGTTCCTGTGCGATTTGTCTTAATGACTGTTTTATGTTGAAGGGGCGCTCATTCGGGTCTAGTTTAATGCAACCTAGGCGGCGTTTTACCGTTTGTATTAGTCTTTCAACTAAGCCTATCGATCGGTGATCGTTTGCTGGGGCGAATATTATCTTGATATTATTTCTATTGCAGAATTCTTTGATTATATTTCCCTATGGCATCTAGTCTGGTCCATTCGTATGGATCTGGGTACCCCTTGAATAGCAATGTACTTTGTTAGGAAGTGTTCTATGTTTGTGGCATTCGCGTTGTTGTATAATTTAAGCGTAGGGAATTTAGAAAATCTATCATTGCATGCGAGGAAGTATACTTCTCTTCCTTGACCGTCTAGTATTGGGCTCCCGAAGTCTAATTGTATTTCTTCGTTTGGTTGGACGCATGGTTTTAGTGGTGACCATTTGGTTTTTGGTATTATGCTTTTAAGGTTCTTACCAAATTCGGTGCATGGGCGGCACGTTTTTGATTTGTTAATCAGATCTCTGTTTATGAACGGCCACCATAATCTGTGGGCTAGTTCGGTCATCCCCCAAGCGCCTGGGTGGGTTGCGTGCAGGACGTCTATCACTGCTTCTTTCATTGCGTTTGGGATGGTTAGCCGATTGTCTAGGAGGATGCACCCGTCATTCACACTGAGTTGTTTCCAATGGGTGTGGATTTGCCTGCTTACTGCCTTACATCTTTGTTCATCTCCTAGTGTTATGCAGTCTCTTATCTCCCTTAGAACTGCGTCTCTGTTCGTCATGGCCGCGATTAGTGTTGAACTGAAGACATCTCGTATTGCTTTGTCTAGTTGTGTGTCTGTTTTGGTGGGGCGATCTTCTTTGTCTGGGCTGAGGTAGGTCGAGAAAGAGATTGGGTTCTTAGCTGGCGATGTAGGTGGGGTTTGTTGGATTGTGTGTTGTTTTCTATCCATTTCGAAATTAGAGTTGGGATTGGGTAGTGATTTATCTGTAGCTAAGTTATTTGGCAAATGCGCTTTTGCGATGGTGTGCTGTGTGAATTTTTGTAAAGTTGCGTCATCTATCGTCACTTGGTTTTCTATATTTGGTAAATCTTTGTTTCTGTGTAGGCTGTAATTGTGCAACTTTTGCAAAGTTTGTGGTTTTGTCTTGTGACTTTGTGCTCTAGGCACTTTGATTTTGGAATCGTCCTGCGATCGCAGGGGTAATTTTCGTGGACGGCCTCTTTGTCGTTTGATTTTCGGCTTTGTAGTTAGCGCTTTGGAATCGTTGGACGATTCCAACTTGTCTGTTTTTCGCGGCCTCCCACGTTGTCTTACTGCATATATGGTTTGCTTAATTGCGTCTATTTGCGCGATCACAAAGTCCTCATCGTATCGGCTTATTGGCTTAGCTTTGTTGTTTGGGTTTCTTGAAATGTAATCTGTTAATCCCATCTTTGATCCTGGTATGTGTTCAATTTGGAAGTGGAATGGGATTAACCTGTCACACCAACGTGTTAGTCTACTTTGATGGGCTTTCGTAGATCTCTCTTTCAATATGGATAAAAGTGCTCTATGATCTGTTTGTACTGTAAAATAATGGCCGTATAGATAATGTTTATAATGTTCGAGTGCCCACACTACACCTAAAAGTTCTAGTTCATTTATGCTATATTTTTCTTCAGCTTTATTTAGGAAACGTGATGCATATGCTATTGTCTCCCACCCTTCGTTCGATTCTTGTTCTAGAAGGGCTCCGAGTCCGGAACGTGATGCGTTTGTTCTGACTCTCGTTTTTCGGGTGGAATCGTAGTGCGTATTTTCTGTTATGTTTTTAATGTGTAATTTTATATTTTCGAATGCT
>NC_134468.1:12860834-12863334 GCF_964194025.1 Convolutriloba macropyga
AACAACAACAGTAGAACACCATCACACAACTGTAGAAATTGCGGTCAACCCTGGGACGTGAATCACCGAACAAGATGCCAAGCAATAGGCCAAACGTGCCGCCGATGCAAGAAACAAAACCACTTCGCGAAGGTCTGCAGATCCAACCTTAACAGACCCCAACTTGGTAGATCAGTGAACGAAATCGAAAACCAGGGGCTCGAGCAAACAACACAAGGTATAAATATGATCGCACCCAACTTAGACACTCACTCCGCATATGACGACTCAACAGACGATTACTCATTCAACATGATGGAATCACCGGACGACCCAACGACACCATCTAAACTGCACATGCAATACGGCAACAGCAAGTTCTGGGTAATGGTTGACTCAGAGAGCGCAGCGACAAATTTTTCATATCACCAATAGTCATCACAGTGAAGAAAGACAAATCAATAAAATTAGCAATGGACTCGAAAACAATAAACAAAGCGATTCACAAGAACAAGTACCAAATGCACAACATCGACTGCCTGATGGACAACATCGCACAAAAAATCATTCAATCGTCCGATGAAGGAGAAGTTCTATTCTCCACAATAGACCTACGCTACGCGTACAGCCAAATATCACTAGATGAAGACACAGCGAAACAATGCAATTTCAACATCATAGGCGGCCAAGCCACAGGAACATACCGATTTAATAACGGATTCTACGGACTAACGGATATGCCGGCAGAATTCCAGAAAACCATAGACAAAACATTATACAACCTAACAAATACATTCAGTTTCCTAGACGATATTATCATTGTTACCGGAGGTGGCCTACAAAATCATAAAGAAAAACTATTCAAATGCCTAGATAGACTAAATGAAGAAATTCTGGCAATCAACCTTAGCAAATGTCACTTCGCAAAAAATAAGATAACGTGGCTCGGCGACGAAATAGACCCGAAAAGGTATCAAACCAATCGTCTCTAAGACACAAGCCATACTAACCCTAAAGCCACCCACATCCCACAAACAACTAAAATCATTCCTAGGGAGCGTCCATCATCTAACGAAATTTATACCAAACCTAGCACCTCTATTTCGTGAATTTAGAAGCTTACTACAAAAAGAAACAAAATACGTATGGACAAATCACCATCAAACGAAATTCGAAAACATAAAGGAACGCATACGTAACTTAACAGAAAACACACACTACGACACGAAAAGAAAGACCAGAGTCAAAACAGACGCATCAAGATCAGGACTAGGAGCAATCCTAGAACAAGAAACTTGTGACGGATGGGAGACAATATCATACGCCTCCAGATTATTAAATAAAGCAGAGGAAAAATACAGCATTAACGAATTAGAACTACTAGGAGTAGTATGGGTGTTAGAACACTTTAAACACTACCTCTTAGGTCACCACTTCATTGTACAAACAGATCATAGGGCCCTTTTATCTATCCTCAAAGAACGCTCAAGTAAAACTCATCAAAGCCGTTTAACTAGATGGTATGACAGATTAATCCCATTCAATTTTACTATTGAACATATAGCCGGTACTAAAATGGGATTAGCAGATTACATGTCCCGAAATCCATCGGAACATGCAAAACCACCAAGCACTTACGACGAAAATTTCATAATAGCACAAATAGATGTCATAAAAGAAACACTCAAAATCTTACGTAAAAGGGGCAGACCAAAGAAACACAACAACAACACCACACAACATAATTCAAAAACAACGCACAACGGTTACAACGGTTGCTATTGAAAATAAGACAACAGAATCGTCCCACGATTCCAATATCCCACTAAATTACCAACCTAAACAACAGAGAGGCAAGCCCAAAAAAACAAAGATGGAATTGTCGAACGATTCCACACAGACAAGAAGCAATAACGACAAACGCAGTACGTTTACAAACAAGTTACAAAAGACTAACAATTACAACCTACGTAGTAGTCACAAAACATTCCAACCACAACCAAACGAAATGAATCATGACGTCACTAACAACAAGCAAGACACACAGCAAACGAATACACAAGCGCATTTGCCAATTAACACAGCTATAAGTAAGCAGCAATCTAATTCAAACAAACATCTAAACTCAGCAAACGAAATGGAGAACACAACAAACAACCCAGAAATTACAAAAACAAAATCCCCAGTGCAGAAAACATTGTTGTCGATGAGAAATTACTTAAGCCCCACACCAAAACAGGAGGACCATCAATCCATCACCACAGCAAATGACCAACTCCTGAAACAACTAAACAGCATATTTAACCAAGACTTGATCGCAGCAATGACCAACAGAGACACCGTAATACGGGAGATCAGAGATTGTATCATAAACGAGGACCAAGCCCGATGCAAGAGTTTAAGCAAACAGATTTACGCAAAATGGGGAAGTCTCAGCGTCAACAACGGATGAATCTTAGTTGACATCAAGTTAGCTATACCCAACATCCTCAAGGAATCAGTCATGGACGTATTACTTTCA
>NC_134468.1:12868334-12873334 GCF_964194025.1 Convolutriloba macropyga
AAATCTGGATCAAAACATCCACAGACAGTTTCGAGACAAACTGGCTCGCGGACACAGGTAGCCCCCGAAGCTTCATCTGTAAAACGGAAGCAGACAGGATAATTCAAAGGTGCAGAAGAGCCAAATGGAAGGAACCAACCAACAGCCAGACCCAGTATAGATGCTTCAACAACATAGAGATCCCTATAACGGGAATCATACAGATGAATCTCCGATCGGGACTTCGAGAAGCAACAAACAACGAAATCCTGGTGGTCAACGCAAACACCGTGAACTTGATGGGAAGAGACATATTGGGGAAACTTGGATTCGCCCTCTCACAAAATAAAGGTATAAACATTAACAACATCAATTTGGACGATAGACTAGAAATAAAAATCATAAAGAAATTCCCTCACCTATGCTCCCGGTTGGGAAATTCCAAAAACCACATTGCCAAATCAACGCTAAAACAAGACATTTCACCGTACCAACACAAAGGCCGAAGGGTCCCACTCCACTTAACGGAAAAAGTAGATAAGGAAATACAACACCTACTTAACACAAACCAAATAATAAAACTAGAAAATTGCTCCGACCAGGTCTTATAAGCCCCGTAGTAATAACAGTGAAACATGACCAATCCATCAAACTAGCACTCGACTCAAAACTACTGAACGATGCAATCGACAAAAATAAATATCAAATGCAATCCATCGACAATCTTATGGACTCAGTCGCCAAATATATCTCAGACAACAAGAATAAACAAGGCAATTTCCTATTTTCGAAAGTCGATTTAAAATACGCATACAGCCAAATCCTACTACATCCCGAAATTAGAAAACATTGTAACTTCAATATCCTCGGGGGCAAATCAACTAGCACATATCAATTCGTAAATGGATTCTACGGTCTAAGTGATATGCCCGCCACATTCCAAAAAACATTGGACAAAACACTCGAAAACATCGACAACAAATTCAACTTTTTAGACGACATACTAATGATAACAAAAGGCTCCACCCTTGACCATGAACAAGACATATATAAGGTCTTATCCAGACTTGACAAAGAAAATCTAGCCATCAAATTAGAAAAATGCGAATTCTCCAAATCTTCAATAACATGGCTAGGCTATAAAATTACCCAATCGGGAATCTCCCCTACAGTAAAAAAGACAGACACCATAATGAACCTGAAACCGCCTAAAACACTAAAACAACTTCGTTCCCTTATGGGCTCAATACACCAACTCATTAAATATATTCCCAACTTAGCCAATCTACTCAACCCCATAAGACCACTCCTAAAAAAAGAAAACATAACAAACAACAAAATACGTTGGGAAGAAACACATACAACAGCTTTAGACAAAATAAAGGCAGAAATCTCAAAAATTACAGAAAAAAAACATTTCGACAAATATCGTAAAACACGTCTGAAATGTGACGCAAGCCACACGGGACTTGGAGCAGTATTAGAACAACAATACCCAGAGGGATGGTTCCCCATAGCCTACGCCAGCCGCTTCTTAAACGAAGCAGAAATGAAATATAGTACAAACGAATTAGAACTACTATCAGTAGTATGGGCAAAAAACCATTTCAAATATTACTTACTAGGTTCAAAATTTGAATTAATCACAGACCACACAGCCCTACTTTCCGCACTCAAACCCAACCGGGCGAACAAATCACGACAAAGTCGACTGATACGCTGGGTAGACAAATTACTCCCGTACACATTTTCAATCCAACATATACCGGGGAAAGACATGGGCTTCACGGATTACCTACGCAGAAACCCACACCAAACCCCCCCCCAATAAGCCCAGAGGATGAACTCTTCGTAATAAACAGAATCAGAGAATTTACTTTCACACCGCTGAACGAAGAACGTAAACACAACATTTCAACCAATCAGATCGCTCCATTCGGATTAACACACAAATCACATGACGCAAACAACATCGCTCAGCGCAAGCAAAATACAGCGAACGCTTTTTGCCATTCCTCTTGCCATAAACAGTCACGCTCTTTCTCGCTTGTTAATTCTAAATCAAATCTCAATTCAAAACTTCATAATTCTAGAAACAAAAACATTCAAGATCCAAAAAACATCACAATTTATTCCAACACAAATTCTCCTAAGATCCCAAACGTACAGAAAACCCCTTTACCCTCCACTCTCAACAATTACCACTTACAACCCTGTCCAAAAATTAACGTAGTTACTAGAAACAGACCGAATTTAAATAAATTTGACAGACAAATTACAAAACGGGCCAGAAGAATAATTATAACAACAATGTCGCACAACCTACTTGAAACCTCCCCAACTCAAAATACCCCAATCTCAGTGGCAACCCAAACGGATAACACACCCCCAACTTCAAACTTAGGACAAGGTCGAGAACCAATAGATGAAAATAAACATGCACCCCTATTCGAGTTTGAGAACGAAACGGCCCCAAATTATCGACTAAACCTCTCCCGTGTATTCGGCGAGGAATTCCTAGCCGAGGCTACCCTCAAAGATAAGAACCTACAAAACATTATTCGGTTGGTAAAGAACCACAATTGGGACCAACTAAAACAAGTCTCCAGATATTATTACAACCTAAGAAACGACTTAGCCGTAGCCAGATCGGGATGCCTGTTGTACGACGGCAAGCTAGTTATTCCACACCAACTACAAAACCTGGTCATAAACGCTGTACACAGAACCCACCCGGGCCAAGTGG
Source organism: Convolutriloba macropyga (assembly GCF_964194025.1). NCBI lineage: Eukaryota > Metazoa > Xenacoelomorpha > Acoela > Convolutidae > Convolutriloba > Convolutriloba macropyga. The sequence goes on from NC_134468.1 coordinate 12,871,060, forward strand.
GAATGATTAGATTAGCGAATATGATCTTGTTTCCTCAGATACACAGGACAATAGCCCTCAGGGCAGAAAATTGCAAGCAATGTTTAGACCAAGGTAAGAACCTAAAACCCATAATCAGTAAATCAAAATAAGGAACACTACCTAAGTTAAGCGAACCCAACAAAGAGCTACAATTAGACTTTGCCGGGCCCATCATAGACAAAAAAACAATAATAATGAACATTATATACTGGCCGCGGTAGACCGATTTTCACGCTACCCATCCGCACTAGTTCACACAAGTTGTGACACACAAACGGCAATAGAATTTCTAAACCAATACTGTAAGTTCCACGGAATCCCACGAAGCATCCGTTGCGACCAAGCGCAAGCATTCAAATCGAGAGCATTCGAAATTTACTGCAAAGATAAAAACATAAAACTAATATTTTCCCCTACGCACGACCACCGCGCTTCAGGAATGGTAGAACGTTTGATACAAACATTAAAGCGAAGACTAGCAACAATGAACATTGACCCCATATGGGATAATACAACCATAGCAGAAAAAATAACAGAAATAATTGAATCCATTAGGCTTATACCAAACAGAATCACTAAAATTGCCCCTTTCCAGGCACACTTTGGCAGACCGGAAAATACGGAATTATCTAACATCCTTACAAAACCCAACACAAAAAACCTATCATACAACAACATAAAATCATTTTACTTAGACAAACGACTACTCCAGAACCCAAGCCTGACGCCGGCCGCGATCTGGGACAGGGACACCAACTCGGAAATTAATCTCGACATACAGTATCGACAGGACGAGCCGAATTCCCAGGAAGCCCAATCGGAAGCATCCCAATCGTCGGACACCTCGGAATCAGACAACGCACCACTGTTGCCTCCCCAAAAGGGTACAATAATTCCGTCTAAATTTAAATTCCAAATAGGAGATAAGACCACAATTATTGACCAAACACGTCGAAACCTAGCATGAAAAACTATAAGAAGAAAAAACCCAGAACCACGAGGCATGCTAAAACCCCTCTGGTCCACAATACCAGACGGCACAATAGTCGATTACACCCCTCACACCATTACTATAGACAATCACAATCGCAAAAATACCGTGATACGAAACAATGACATAGCAATATCTTCAGAAACGCGCCCCGCCCCACAAGAACCAAAACTACGCCTCATAAATTTCGTAGCTTGCAAAACAATTGGGGAATATAACCGAAACAAACGTAAAATAGAAAAATTCTGTTTAGCGGAAAAAGCACAGCGGTTGAGGACATCCCAGATGGGTGGAAACCCAAAGAACACAAGGCAATCCGCACCTCCCAACATTGTACAACCCCACAAGCGAAAGATCAACAATGAAGAAACAAGTTCAACAACAAAGACACAACAACTTGAAACGTCCACACCCATCGACGATACTCATCCACAGCACTCTATGCCAGGCCCCTCATTTAATGTATCCCCGATACTCACAAGAACAACAGGAGGAAAGAAAAAGTTCATCAGGAAATCCCCAGGGAAAGCACAAAAGGGTAAACAACCATGCATACGGAAAAAGGCAACTGTTTCAGCAGCCAGGAGAACGGCCAACACAAAATTGACAAAAGCTAAAATCGCAGCACTGAAGCAAAGCTACGCCTTCCAACTAAGCCAAAACCAGGTCAACTTCAGCGAACTCAGCAAAAAACCCACGACCCGCGTGTTCAAGGAACGATCCCCAAGGCACACAAAACCATTCATAATAGCCACGTCGTCATCGGCAGCAGACTTCATGCTCACCCCCAAACGGAGCACCGTGTCAACAATCGCCAAATCACCCCCTTTGCGAAACATTTAAAAGTCTAAAGCGGAACCCACAGTCAAGAAGCTAAATGTAGAAAAAGCCATAGCAAATATCTCATTATCCCCACTATCCACAACGGAAGACTCCACACAAGATCCAAAAGACAAGAACACCACAGTGATCGACCTAATCGATACCTCCGAGGACAGTCCCCCACAAGTTGCCCTAAACATCAACCCGAACTACACCACTTTTGGACAAGACATAGTCATACTATCTTCAGACTCACAAGACTCATTCCACACCGCATCCGTCAACTCTGCCCCCACTCGAAACACACAGCACTCAGACTCCATGGACTGGACCCCCAACGTACCAAACCCCGATTGGAACATAAACACCCAGAACATCACAACCAAGGACACTAACAAGAACTCCAATCATTAACTACACATCTGGATCCTCCAAGAGGGG
>NC_134468.1:12875834-12880834 GCF_964194025.1 Convolutriloba macropyga
ACAATCCACACACGAAGATAGACACATGCAGCACGTATGAATTCGCACACGAATTAGCAATCACTGTCACAGAACCCAGAAACACGACATATGACAGATTCCAAATCATCAACGCACGACAAGAACCACATGAGTCATTAGAAACATTCTATAGTAGACTTCGAGAATTAGGAGCAAAGGCAGCATTTGGGGCAGTAGAACAGGACCTAGTAAAAGACTTCTTCATTGGCAAAACGAACAACACAGCCATACAAATGGAATTCCTTTCGGAGATGAGAACACCTGCACAAGCACTCAACTATGCACTAGAAAGAGAACGAGGACAACAAAATCAAAAAGAAATATTGAGAGGAAATAACTCCAACTGGAACACTACGGTTGCACATCTATCAGCAACGAAAAACAAAGCCAGCCATTCTTCCAACACCACAAAACACAAAACAATATCCACAATGTTGGAGATGCGGAGGATCGTTCACACCAAACCACAACAACAACTGTCCAGCAAGAATTTCACAATGCAATATATGCAAAAAACAAGGACACTTCGCAAAAATGTGTCGTTCACAGATACCATCACTACCCAAAAACAGAGGACAATACCAACAACGACAATTTCGACAAACAAGAAATGATGAAAACATCACCGAGGAAGAGGAAGAAACTATTGCACCACCACTAGAAGAAGAGGAAGATGAAGAAACAATTGACCCAGAACCAACAATGTATATAACAGAACTCATGGAGGATTGGAATAGAATTAATCTGATAGAAAGGGACTTCAAAGAAACAAAAAACTGGGACATAAGCAACCGAACTCCACACGGAGAAATTCTCATACAAACATCCATAAACAAAACTCACAAATTAGACTGGCTCGCAGATACAGGATCCCCACGGAGCTTCATTGATATCAAAACAGCTAATGACATTTTACAAAACAACAACAAGATGAACATGGAACCATACAACGGACAAATGAAATTCAAATGCTTTAATAACCAAGACATACCCATCATAGGACAAATCCACATGGAACTACATTCAGGATCCTGGACAGCAAAAAACTGCAACATACTAGTGGTAAAACACGGCTCACAAAACCTCATGGGAAGGGACATCGTCGCAAAACTGGGACTAACTCTAACACAACAACAAAATGAAGGTAAGAAAATCCTTAACATCAACGAAAACATTGTCGAACAAAACATAACAAAATGTATATTTAAAAATATCCACACCTTTGCACAAGACTCGGTAGAAGTAAAAATCACATCGCAAAATCCATCATGAAACAAGAAAAAACACCAACACAACACAAGGGAAGAACAGTACCTTTACATCTAGTCGAAAAAGTGGCAATTGAACTACAAAAACTAATAGAAGACAAACAGATTATCCGTCTGGAGAAATGCCCAGATGATTTATTCATAAGTCCAGTAGTAATAACAGTAAAAAAGGACAAGTCAATAAAAATAGTATTAGACTCAAAAGAGCTAAACAAAGCAATCCACAAAAATAAATACCAAATGCAAAGCATTGATCATCTAACTGACTCATTGGCAATGCAAATAGCATCAAACAAAAACAATGAAGGACCATGGTGGTTTAGTAAAATCGACTTAAAGTACGCTTACAGTCAAATACCATTAGACGGTAGTATCGCTTAACACTGCAACTTCAACATTCTCTGAGGAAAAGCAACAGGAACATACAGGTTCGTAAACGGCTTCTACGGATTAACAGATATGCCGGCTACATTCCAAAAAACTATAGATAAAACGCTAGAAGGTTGCAAAAACTACTTCGCATTCCTAGATGACATACTAATCGCAACAAAAGGGAAGCTAAAAGAACACGAAGAAACATTAGATATAATACTAGACCGACTAAACAAAGAAGAACTAGCAATTAGCTTACAAAAGTGCGAGTTTGCAAAACAAGAAATTGAATGGCTTGGATTTAAAATAACTCCACACGGAGTAACACCATTAATAACCAAAACGGAAGCACTACAAAAACTCGACATACCGAAAACTCTCAAACAACTGAGATCGTTTATGGGTAGCATCCACCACCTAATTAAATTTATTCCACACTTAGCCGAAATATCAGAACCATTACGCCCATTACTAAAAAATGAAAACATCACAGCATCAAATAAATTAAAATGGGAAGAAAAACATACAAAAACATTCGAAAACATCAAAACTCAAATAGCAAAAATCGCAGAAAACAAACATTTCGATGTGGACAAAGAAACAAGAGTTAAATGCGATGCAAGTAAATTAGGATTAGGGGCAACACTAGAGAAGAAAACAGACAATGTATGGCACACCATCGCTTTTGCAAGCCGATTCCTAAATACAGTAGAACAAAGATATAGTACAAACGAATTAGAACTACTAGCAGTAGTTTGGTCTCTTGAACATTTCAAACATTACCTACAGGGATCGGAGTTCACACTCAAAACGGATCATCAGGCATTACTGACAGCACTAAAAGAAAACAGAGGAAACAAAACCTACCAAAGTAGACTAACTCGTTGGGTTGACAGATTACTACCATTTAGTTTCAACATAGAACATATCCCAGGTAAACAAATGGGAATCGCAGATTATTTTAGTCGAAATCCAAATGCAATAGCAATCCCACCATCCGTAGAAGATACACATTTCATCATAAATCAGATAAACGACTTTAAATTTACACTAATTAAGAACACATTACGTAACTATACCAGCAATGCACATAACAACAATGACGTCAATAATCGTTCTCAGCACAAGCGTCGTACGAAACACGCTTTTTGCCATTCTCGCCTTAGAAAACAGTCGCCAAATTTTACACGCTATTCGAATACACAATTTCTCCAAACGGAACACATTAACTCAGTCAAATTAAATCATACGCAAATTAACTCTTTACCTAATCCTTTAAAAAACTTTACAAAAACATCTACAATTTTTCATTATACAAATCAATTTTTTAATGCAATTACTAGAAATAGACCGCATATTGAAACAGCTAATAGACCCATTATTAGAAGAAACAGAGCACCCAACAAGAAAAAAAACAACACCACACAAGATGGACAATCTAACAACAAGACCACCTCTAATCACAATTAGTACCCAAACGGAGGATAATGACAACACGGGCAAAGGACGGGACCCAATACAACCAGAACTCCATCCACAAATCTTTCCCCTCAGCAATAGCGAAACAATACCCGACTATAGGAAACACCTTTCACAGTATTTGGAGAAGAATTCCTCGCAGAGGCAACGAGACAGAACAGAACACTAACACCCATCATCAAAATGATTAAAGAGAAAGATTGGGAGGCACTAAGAAAATCCAACAAGTATTTTTACTCACTGCGAAAAGATCTATCCATAAAAACATCCGGATGCATGCTATACGACAACAAATTAGTAATACCACGAAGCCTAAAACAATTTGTCATCGACGCTATACACCAAACGCACCCGGGTCAAGCAGGAATGCTAAGCTTAGGAAATTTAATTTGGTTTCCTTGTATACATCGCAGCCTGACCTCGAAAGCCCAAGCATGCGAAGAGTGTACAAAACAAGAAAAAAAATCTAAAACCTATAATACCTAAGCAAAAGTTAGGAAAACTTCCACATTTGGAAGAACCAAATGAAGAACTCCAAATGGACTTCGCAGGCCCCATCCCTTTTAGAAATCACACAGACAACTATTACATTTTAGTATCAGTGGATAGATACTCTAGATTCCCAACTGCCCAAGTCTTTAAAAACTGCGACGCATCAACAGCAATAGAATATCTAGAAGAATATTGTAAGTTCCACGGTATACCACGGTCATTAAGGTGCGACCAAGCACAAGCATTTAAATCTAGAGACTTTAACGTACATTGTAAGAACAACAACATAAAACTCATCCTAGCTCCAGCTGGAGATCATAGAGCAACGGGCATGGTCGAACGCCTTATCCAAACAATAAAACGAAAATTAGGTGTAATGGCTATAGATCCATTATGGTCATCAGAAGATATCACAACAATTGTATCAAATATTATTCAAAATATCAGACTAATTCCAAACAGAATAACAAAAATAACCCCATTCGAAGCACACTTTGGTAGAAAACCAAACACTGCATTATCAAATATAGTAACAAAACCAAACAAACAAAACTTATCATATAATAAGATAAAACATTTCGCTTCAGATCGCAAACTACTCAAGCAACCAGTCCTGTCTCCTGCGGTCATCTGGGACATGGAACAGGATTCGGAGCCAGAACTGAACATACAGTATAGAGAAGATGCGAAGAAAGGAGCAAGACCAGAGATAAACATTGCATCAGAAAGCGACGACTCCGAAAATGCGCCGCTGCTTAGCCCCACGCGCACCCCGGGTAAGATAGTACCTTTTAAACTTGAAGTCACATTCGGAGACAAAACTACAACACTAATATACGGTAAAAAAACAAGTAGCACGAAAATCTATAGCACGAAAAGCACCTGAACCACGGGGAACACTAAAACCACAATGGAACATAATTGAAAATGGCACAATCACAAATTATTCACCACACACAATCACACTTGACACTAACAACAGAAAAAATACAGTTATTAGAAAGAGCGACTTAGCAATAGTAACACAACCACTGACACCACAACAAAGACAACCATCACCACCAAAAAGATTAATACACATGGTAGCATGCAAATCACTAAGAGAATACAACAATAACAAAGAAAAAATTAAACAGTTTTGTTTAGAAGAAAAGAGACAAATGAAGCAAAGACAGGAACAATTGAAACAGGGAACAAGCACCGCAACAACTTCGGCTCCAAGCGGAGAAAATCTTTACAGCCACGAACAAATAGTTTCAATTGCGGAAAAGAACCAAAGAGCACAACAGCAAAAGAGAAGAACTAATAAGGCACAAGAGACGTCTGCAAGGAAACAACAACCACAGAAACAGCAAGAAAAACAACACT